>NC_045964.1:50029704-50271002 GCF_010909765.2 Amblyraja radiata | reverse complement strand
CTGCATTGAAAAGCAAAATCATATATTTTAATAAAAAGGATTACAAAAATCTCTTATCTTGCTTCCAGTACCTTCATGATTTATAGCATGAGACCAAAGATACTAATAATATTTTACATCAACAATGACTCAACTTGGTTAATGTCTGCGTCCTGTTGAAAATTAAAAAAAATTACTGGATGTATGACTCCAATAGTGACTTTTACCTTAGTCTGGTTAAAGAGGTGTAAGTACTGTATAAATAATTTCACTCACTGATGTTCCACAAACCCAAGGAATAGGGATTAGATTAGTCACAACCCAATAGTTATCAGATAATGCTGCTACATCAGGGTAGGCACGACCACCAGCATTGTAGTAGGTATCTGGGGGAAGTGATTTTGTCTTTCTGAGATAAGACTTCACGGCAGTGGCCTGTAATATAAACAGATAAATTGTACTACTCGAAACATATCAAACCTAACATTAAGAGAAAGCTATACATCTTAACCCATTATCTCATAAAAAGGACATATTTGGCCAGATCTTTCCCCTAGTTTCATACTTGAACTTTACTTGTTGTAGTATTTTGGTCTAGATTCCACAGACAAAAAGAACAAATGAACATTTTATTCTTCTTTTGCTCTTTTTAAATCTCACCAATTTTCTGTCACTTGCATATATTTGGAACTGCACACAAAACAAAACAATGACCAAATGGTTTACTTAACTGATAGTCAGGCATTTTAAACACATTACTGAATCCACCACCACTGATAGAGTCCGTGACCTCCAACGTAATTTGAAACGGATTCTTGAAAGAGGTTCCTCCCACAGTTGTAACATAAGGACTAAAAGAAAGTTATATATTCAGTTCTGCCAGAGAATGATATTCAAAGTATGCCAATGCCAAATCTCACAATCTACAATTTTGTTAATTTCTTGTAAAACCATTAACTACTGTGAAGTACTTGTTGCCTTCTGGATTGATATAATTTCTGTAAAAAAGTTTAAAACTAACAAGAAACAAATGCATAAAATATTATGAAGATCATATTCAAATGATATCTAAAAAAGTGAATAGCTAAGAAATGGTTAGTGGGCTTCTCAAATATTCCTTTCAGAACCAAAAGCCTCCAGATTCTACTTTCATGCCAGATCTTCACTCATTTTTGCTCAAATATTCAACCGTGTGGAGTGTAGGCCAGGTATGCTATAGCTGTTTGAGCATTTAAACCAGCGGTCTTTAAAGCATTTAGTGTGCACACATTAAATGCTCCATGGGCTTGGTGACAATCCCTAATGGATACAGCCTATTGTTATTTTCTTGTGTGGAAGCCAGTTAATTTCTTTTTAACAGGGTTTAACTGCAGTGCAGAAGCCAATTTTGTGCTGATTTCAACTGCCACACAAACTTGAAAATGATTTGGGGTTCTCACTATGACCATTTTAGGACATTCAGTATTTACACTCAGTTTATTTGGAGCATAGGTTGAAATTCCCCCTCACATCTCACCTAGATTTCTGAAGAAGGGTCTATTTCCTTCGCTCCATAGATGCTGCCTCACCCGCTGAGTTTCTCCAGCATTTTTGTCTACCTTATATTTCTAGATTGTTTAGTACCACACAGAACAGGCCAGATCCTTCTATCGGCTGTCGCCAGTTAATCTTCAGTTAACAATTTAACAGGAAAATTAACAAATTAGAGTGCAGTATGATGACTTTAAATTTGATTCTCCCTGATGTGAGGAAAATCATCACAACTGCACACTGGGACTAGTGGACATCCCAATCCTTCAATGCATGAGATATGCAGCCACTCTGATTTATGACAGTAGTAATCCAGACCTTAAAATTGATCTTGCAATATATATATTAATTAGTTTAGCACAACCTCAAAAATTCTATGCTTTATCCAGATTTCTGAAATATAAATTCAGTCGTCAAACAATTAAGGATTGTTAAGTTATGTGAACACAATGGTTTTGGCAAGATCACTTTCAATTCAATAAATGTAGAGAAATAAAAAATATATCAACTAGCATATTTTAATCATTGATCATGCAGTGCAAGTAGTGGGATATTATCCAAACACTCATTAAAAGACTGCAGTGCACCCGAGTCATTACCTAGATGCAGGAAAACTTGGCCTGAAGGTATTTTTGCCTTTTCTAACTTCTCTGCAGCCAGCACCATCATCACCTGTTGTACAAGGTGGGCAAGTGTTAAAATGATGGCTGAAATTTATCTTTGACTCTCATATGTAAATAAGTAAAATAAAACATTCAAAATATCACCTTCCATGTCAATACTTCGCAGCTCCATGAAAGTAAAGGTAGGATTTAAACCTAGGCATGCTTGGTCAGACAACATTATCGGGAAGCAAGTCTCTGGGATAAGCTGCCTGCCTGTCCTCGAACATCGCCAAATGCAAATGACTGGCGTGTAAGGCCCTGAACCATATGGACATATATAGCCCACCCCCACCATCCCACCATTGCAACCAACCCTCTTTCAATACACCATCAGGCAGAGGGAGTTATTTTTTTAAAAGGCCCTGAAATTTTTTTTTTAACAGATATTAAATAACCAATCTGCTAACATATTGGCAAAAATTAAACTAGTTATTTAGGATATCAATGGCTTTTTGGGTTTGTTCTATTTCTAATGTATGTACTATTAGGAAAAGAAAGTAATCTAAAATCAGTACTCCAGACATTTTCCGCATCTCCTAAGTTTTGCAAAGTGCTGCACATTGAAATGTGCACACAACAAATCCTTTGGCTGATTTACTTGTGAAGAATGTAAACTATGTTGATTAAGTATTATTTGTGTGAGTTCTTTACATGAAGATTAGACCAGAATCAAACAACAAGCAAATTGGAAATGAGCTTTGACATTAAACAAGTCTTAAGAAACTGAGAAGAATGGGTGGAGGTAGGTGTGAATGAAAACAATGTGTGATAGGGTGAAGAATAAAATAATAGGATTGATATTCACAGATGATGTTGAACCCATTTTCAAAATATCCGTTTTTCAGCATCTGCCTTAGGTACTTAGATTACTTTGGTACACAATCTGCAACAACATGAAAATAGACCACAGATAATCTAAAATGAATGTTTGAAATGTCTGCCTGTGCAAATGTAACAATATGAAATGTTAGAAGTGGGTGAAACACATGCACTTCCTTTTATTCCAGCACATGACAGTTCACCAACAGGGACTGCGGTTGAAGTGTGACTAGTTTAAAGCAAAAATAAAAATCTTGTGTTAAAAGCAATTTTTTATCACATTCTGTGCAAAATATTTACCAGATGCAAAGAGTAAGGAGAGACCACGGACACCAGCCTTCATGAACTCGTTGTTGATTCTCCTTAAATACGCCACTGACAGACTGTCCTCATCATCTCCATAACTGATGGTGTGCACCCATGGGAGGGATGACATATTACTCAATAAAGTAATCCAATCCAGAAAGGGTTCCTGGGACTGGTGCCTTCCTGTAACGGACAAATGATAAATCATTATGGATTGAAATATGGTTGCAGACAGAAAAGGGAGACGAGCCACAAGAGACTGCAGATGTTGGAATCTGGAGCAAAAAAAATCGAGCTGCTGGGGGTTGAGTGGCATCTGCATGGGAAGGGGTGCAAGAATAGTTGGCGTTGCAGATCTAAATCCTGCATCAGGAAACAGCATGTCTTTTTTGGGGTGGGATTGGGAGGAGCGGGATATCAGACTGCAGGGCTTAGACCCCAGATATTCACACCGCTCACACACGAACCGTACCCCACTCCTTCAATGATTTGGTTGAATGAACCAAATGCAATATTTTTATGTTTGCCAACATCAGGCTGGGTAGAATTGGGAATTGAATTAGGTTGCAAGGAAATTCCAATGTGATTTAGAGAGATGCAGAAATAGGCAAATATTTGGCAGATTTACTATGATAACATTCAGCCATCTACTTTGGCAGGAAAAGTAGAAAGGCAGATCATTTAAATGGTGATAGCTGTTGAAATGTTGATGTGGTAAAGGAGGCTGGTGACCAACCACCGAAACTAAACATGCAGGTCAGCAAACAATACATTCTAGTGTTGCGTGCAGTTTTAGTCTCCTTACTTATGGATCAACTTGCAACAGATGAAATGCAGCAAAGTTCACCAGTCTGATTCCAGGGCGCGGCAGGAGCATGAGGGGAGATTGGGTTAACAAGACCTGTGTTCACTTGAGTTTAGAAGAATAGGAAGAATGTTCATCTCACAAAATAGTGATAGGCTTACACAGATTGGATGTGGGGAGGCAGCAGAGCCCAGAATGAAGATCCATGATTTCAAGATTAAGATGTTCAGAGGCGAGATTAGGAGAAATTACAGTGACTGGGTAGAGCTGCTGCCTCACAGCACCAGAGACATGCTTTGGTCCTGACCTTAGGTGCTAACTCTGGTGTTTGCACATTCTCCCTGTGACTACATGGATTTCCTCCTACATCCCAAAGACTTGCAGGTCTGTAGATTAATTGCCCCAATTATGTGGGCCTTCTTCTTGCGTATGGCATGCACAGTCTAAAGTTGTAGGACAACTTGTTCTATTTGATCTTATTTGATTGAGTATGTGGGTGAGTGGATGAGAAAATGGGATAATATGGAATTCGTTTGAACAGGAGATCGATGGTTGACATGGATACAATGAGCAAAATGGCCACTTTCCTGCTGTATTTTACAATGATTCAATGAAATATCCACACTAAGTGAACCAGTGGAATTCTTTTCTACAGAAAGCAGCAAAGACCAAATCACCTTAACTTTTTTGAGGGAACATAAATATTTGGATAGAGACCTCAGTGTGTATGGGGAAAGAGTTGAAATATTAGACAGAATAAATTATGATTATATTGACGAGCAATTCCAAGGGGCCAAAATAGTCAACTGCTTATACTATTTTTTCTATCTATCACCAATTAATTCTTCATTTGCAATAATTCAAATAATCTGAAAAACTTTGAAGCCAATAAAATAAAAAAGCTGAAATCATGTTGAAATAAAGCACATTGGGTGTTCCTAACGTACGGCATTGCTTAATAAACTGGCTTCAAAGTGATCTAATGAATGCATGGAGATACAAGGAATGAGCCCTCTTATTTCTGCACATTAAATCTTTAAAACCTGCAACCGTGAGCAAAAGCCAAAAGGCAGTGACTCGGGCTTCCTTGCCTGAGCTATCGTCTACTCTCGTGTGGCCCCATCGTCTGTCAAACGGTGTTCAGGACCTAGAGCTACCAATGGACTAGAGTTGCAGTTTTCAAATGCACATACTGGCTCTTGCTTTACATTAAGACTCAGCTGATGAGCAATGACAAACTTCCTCTCCGTAGAAGAGGAAGAGCATGGGACTGGCTATGTGAAAGGTTGAATCACTGGAACACAGCTGGAGACTCCAACCTCTGCATGCACATGCCCAAATGATACGCTGAATATGAATGAATGAATAAGTTTATTGGCCAGGTATGTACACATACAAGGAATTTGCCTTGGTTCTCTGCTCGCAAGTAACAACACGACATACAGTACAATTAAGAATAAAACGATAAGAATAAAACATAGTTTAAACATGTGAATTAATTAAAATATCAGTGCAAAAGGAGGCTACAGACTTTTGGTTATTGAGTAGAGCTACTGTTCGTGGCAAAAAAAGCTGTTTTTATGTCTGGCTGTGGTGGCTTTGACAGTCCGGAGTCGCCTTCCAGAGGGAAGTGCTTCAAAGAGTTTGTGGCCAGGGTGAGAGGGGTCAGAGATTAACTTACCGCTTTCTGGCCCTTGCAGTGTACAGTTCGTCAATGGGGAGAAGGTTGCAACCAACAACCTTCTCAGCTGATCGAACAATTTGCTGCAGCCTCTGGATGTCGTGCTTGGTGGCTGAGCCAAACCAGACCATGATGGAGAAGGTGAGGACAGACTCTACAATGGCCGTATAGAATTGAACCATCATTGCCTGTGGCAGATTGTGTTTCTTCAGCTGCCGCAGGAAGTACATCCTCTGTTGTGCCTTTTTGACTGTGGAGTCGATGGTGGACCCCCATTTAAGGTCCTTGGAGATGATGGTTCTAAGGAACTTAAAAGCCTCCACAGATGTGACTGTGGTGTTGTTGATGGTGAGTGGGGGGGAGGGCAGGGGGAGCTCTCCTAAAGTTTACTATCAATTCCAGATTACTACCAATTACTATCTTAAGAGCATTGAGCTCCAGGTTGTTACAAAGGCACCAGGACGCCAGCTGTATCACTTCCTGTCTAGGCAGATTCATCCCCATCCTGGATCAGTCCAATCGGTTGTGTCATCCGCAAACTTGAGAAGCTTGACAGAGGACTGTGGAGGTGCAGTCATTGGTGTAGAGAGAGTAAAGGAAATATAATTTCAATGTCGGATCTATACATGAAAAGAAACAAAACTCATCTGAACCATGTATGTTGCGGGGTGATGTACAGGATCCTGGAATTAGTAACAAGTTTCAGAATCTGTACCTAACGCAACACTGGATGAATTACAGTCTTCACACGAGTGTCTGCGATGTGTTACTGTGCAATAGACCATGCTTCTCATTGGAACCAAGAATCACCACAGAAACATCCTCTGCACCAAGGTTCAAGGGAAGCAAGCAGCAGAGCACTTCAGTGAACAAGAGAATAGTCTTCAATATGCAAACTGATGGTACAATTGGTCAGCAATTACTTTTTCCAGAATTCCTGCAAGCTTTCACTATCTTTAAGAATTTATATTTACACCAACTGAAATAAAATGAAGGGCAAAATATGAAGATAATTTATTGTATTGGAATGTGACTGCTCTGGAAGATCACTATTAAATTCATAATTACATATTTAATCAAATTATTTCTTTCTAAGCTGCATTCAGAACCAACCCCCACTGCATCTAATTTCTCAGTAAATAAATGTGAACTTTAGATCATTAAATCTGTATGATTGACTGCAGTTAATGTCACATGTAAACAAACAAAATATCTTTACGTCTCAAAATGTCTTGCTTTCAATAAACTAAAACTCATACAGTCGGGAGACGTTTGAGTAATCAGTGAACTATAAATACTTAAAAGAAAACTAAACTATGGCTGGACTAAATTGCCATACTAGTAACTACACATAAATAGCCTGAGACCTACCTGTGTTACTGAAGACCCAAGTGGATATGTTTGCACCGGTACTCATAATATACTCCACATCCAGACTGGCTTCCAGGCCTGCTCTTATACCTCCTTGGTGTCCTACTGTGTGATCTACTGCAGTATGGTGGCCAAAGCCTCTACCAAAGAGTTGCATGAATTCTGCAAGGTCCAACTGGTGAAAATATTGTTCCAGAAACTGAAGGATAAAACAGTTAAAATCCAATTTCAATGGATCAAGCAAAAAATCAATGTAATTGAATTATACAATTTCTATTATGGTTCATCATTATTTCACGATAAACAAAATCAACCAAGCTCTGAAAAAGCAAATACGTGAATTTGCGATCAGAAACAAAAGGAATACAATTACAAAATGGTCTCTGCCATAATTTGTTGTGATTGTCACTGCCACACCACGATAGACAATAGGTGCAGGAATGGACTATTCGGCCATTCAATGTGATCATGGCTGATCACCCCCAATCAGTACCCTGTTCCTGCCTTCTCTCCATATCCCCTGACTCTGCTATCTTTAAGAGCCCTATCTAGCTCTCTCTTGAAAGTATCCAGAGAACTGGCCTCCACCGCCCTCTGAGGCAGAGAATTCCACAGACTCACAACTCTGTATGTTTCAATAGGTATTTGACAACTGCAGTCAAACTCCTATACTCTGCTATTCAACTATTTGTAAATCCTGATGGTTCAGCAGCTGTCTCACCAGGTGATGTTTGCGATGCTCCCTTCTACATGACCCTCGCCTGTTCCTGCTCTCTCTTTCAACTCAATGCAGCCTCCTTTGCTGTGCTATTTTTGAACCGACTGGGATGCTTTTAAAATTTTTTAAAAAACGTAATTCACTGGAACATTTGCAGTAATACTATGTAACATCTAAAAAGGTGAATTGCAGGAGTGTTGTGTATTAATAGAAATTACATCAAATGGTCCAGAAAATCTGGCACCAACCTACCAAACTTGCCAGATGATTGGAGTTTTACTGTATTTGGATCCAGGGTCCTTTCTGCTTTGATTAATAATGTACTACCTGCCAACATCTTACCTGAGCCACTGCTTGGCTGTTATTCCCATGAGACCCAACATCGCTTGCAGTGAGGTTGTAGCGTTTCCTCACAACAGCAGGAGTTACACCCAAGTGAAGATTCGCTTTTCTGTGCTGACCAACTTTCCATGCCTTGCTTATCACAGTCTTTTGCGAAGGGAATCGATGCATGCCTCCAACTGCAATGAACAATTTTGTTTTAATCGTTTATAAATTGTCTACCCTGTGAAATGCAAAATGTATCCCCACATTCATTCTACAACTTGGTGTTTGACATCAAAGCGGATACACAAATGCAAATTGTTGTTGTTAAAACATCTTTTGGGAAAAGCAGGCAAGAAAATACTCAGAGAATATGGCCAGAAATTGAAGACTTGTGCAACAGAATCACATTGCAAAGCGAGATAGTTCTCAACAGAGGCCAAATAAAGAATCACTAGAGTGGATTATCTTGGATGCTAGTTTACTGCAGAGGCAGATGAATGGTGAATTGCATATTTCCAGAATTGCCGGGTTTTTTCATCAAGTCTTTGGGCTTTTTAAAAATCAAAATGTTAAAATGTAAGTCGCAATGCATGCATTAATTATAATTAAAAACATTTATTGAATCCGTGATTCGATCGCTCATTTTGTGAACTAACCAAAACAATGCATCTGTTCAATTAAAACACTCAGAGAAAGAATTGCACATATCAAAACCCTGACATCACTGTCCGTGAGGATTTTGTCAAAACCGCTCACCAAAATCAATATGCTCTGCCAATTCATCGGGAACTCTGTATTTAGCCAGAGATCGTATCAGCGTCTGATGACCATTGGTGTAACGATTAAACTTTGATCCAGTCAAAAGCTTTTCAGCAGTACTGAAATACAGGATTAAAAAAACAATACA
Organism: Amblyraja radiata; assembly: GCF_010909765.2. Lineage (NCBI taxonomy): Eukaryota > Metazoa > Chordata > Chondrichthyes > Rajiformes > Rajidae > Amblyraja > Amblyraja radiata. Next base: position 50,261,894 of record NC_045964.1, on the reverse strand, counting down.
GTCACATCTCACTAAATAGAAGTCCACAAACTGAAGATTCTGATCTTCTGGAGTTAATAATGTGAAAACCAAAATCTTATCTTTAGGTTGGATTCACAACAAACCGGAGATGCAAGAATCTTGAGCAAACCACAAAGTGCTGGAGGAACTCAGCGGGTCAGGCAGCATTTGTGGAGGAAACAGAGAGATGATGCTTCAGGTTGGGACACTTCTTTAGTCTGAATGGTTGTGTCCATTCCCTCCTCATATGGTGCTTGATCTGCGTAGTTCCTCCAGCGCTTTGAGATTTGATCAAGCCTTTAGGTAGTTAACAACACCTGGTTTCATGAAACTGCCCATGTACCACACCAAAGTCAATCAAATTACTGTTGATTATGCAGCTTGCAGGATGAGGGCTGATTTTCCTATCTCGCGATCAGTAAGCAAACACTACTCCATATTTTAACTTCTGTATTCTCTGCTGCAAAGGCTTGATACTTTAATTCAGATTTTTACTTCAGTTTGAGGAAGTATTTTTTTATGGTTTCATTATGTTCAAACCAATAGGTAGCTGAGATTGTTAAAATAAAATTTCGGTCTAGAGATGCATCAATTTTCTTTCTTTTCAAAATATTTAAATGTAAACAAATAACAATGCATGTGCTTTCAAGATCATTTGAAATGATTTAAACTTACCACTAACAGGTTATCGACCCAAAATGTCGCCTATTCCTTCTCTCCATAGATGCTGCCTCACCTGCTGAGTTTCTCCAGCATTTTTGTCTACCTTCCATTTTTCCAGAATCTGCAGTTCTTTCTTAAACACTGCACAAACTAATGGGATTTGTCACTTGTCTACAGCTGTATTTGAATCCAGTTCTGGCATTTTCAAAGCAAACTAAATTCTCCATGGTTGATGTTTATGCCAGCTTAGAATTTTATTGGTTTATAAAAATCTTTTTCAAGCAAGCCTTCACGTTTTTTTTTTAGTTAAAAGCTTTATTCATAATTTACCAATAAAAATGATTACTTGACAACTTTTCTTGACATTCCTTGTTGTCCAACTGAATTTTAAGATTCTGAATCCTCCATACCCTGCCTCATATTAATCAAAGAATCACCCACATCCCAGTTTGCATTCTCTATTCCTTTGGCTCTGGATCAGAGTTTATTTTTCATTCCCTCTTCAAGGTTCATTTAGACCAGAGATACAGCACGGAAGCAGGCCCATCGGCCTACCAGGGTATTCCAATACTCACAGTCTGGGTGAAACCTCAGGTCCATTCTAAATCTCTTACCTATTACCCAAAATCAATGTCCTCTTGGTGTACGTACCTCTAGTATGGAGAATAATTTCCTGCTGTCTACCCTATCCATATACCTCAATTTGATGTACATCAATCATGTCCCCTATTAATCTCCTTTGCTCCCAGGAAAACACTTCTAGCCTCCCCAGTCTCTCCTCATAACTGAAGTGCAACAACCAGGTGAACATACTCTGCACCCTCTCCAAAGCTATGGCATCTTTCCTATAGTGTGGTGACCAGAACTGTACACAGTCTCCAGCTGTCTTATCAAATGCCTTACTGAAGTCCATGTGAACCACATCTACTGCACTGCTTCAATCTATATTTTGGCTGCTACATAAATCCGTACAAAAGCAGCATCGTCAGCTTGTAAAACCATGGGGATTATGCAAAAAGTGTGGCAGCACTCCCAAAAAAATAAGAACAATCATTGTAAGGGTAGCACTTCTGTCTGACCATCCAAAGATTTATGAGGGCCAGTACTCACTTAATCATGGGTTCCCACGGGTTTCCTGTAGTGGCCTGCGGTTTATACAGCATCCTGTGCTAAGCGAGTGGAGGTTAACTGATCGCACAAATGTATAGATGGACTCCAGACCATCAAAACAATCTATTTCGTAAGCCAAGCATTTATCGACGTGAAATCAACTTGAATACTTTGTATAACAAGTGACAGCAAGGAAACAGTCTCCTCCCTTCGATTACAGCCATGGCAAGAATTCTAACTTTAGCAGGGTCTAACTTTAGCAAGGGGCCATTGGATGCAACTTATAATCAAAGTGATGCTTCCATCTCTCCGCCTCAAACCAATGTGCCTTCCTCTTACTGGCTCTGCAAATGGATGGCCCTTTCAGGTACAATCCAGATGAAATGGCTGTGTCGTGATTAGATAAAGTACTTCAAAACTCCTCAAATGTCAGAAAGCCGAGCATTGGACATCCATTTGTAAATGGACGTATGCGACCTTATCAGGTGGCACAAACTCAAACGTGGAAACAACGGAGAGAGGAATTCATTGGAATTTAAAAAGGCTTCATCGTGCTGCATTCAATGTTTCTGGATTTATGTAATATTCTACATGCTAAAATATATCGCTGCTATCTATCAGTTCATATAGAACCCTTAATACCTTGATGAGGCTCCCTGAAACACTTATGAAGCAATATCTCAATATAATGTAGATAATGAACACTCCATGGAGCAGTTATTGTTGTTACCTGGAAGATGTGAAGCAATTCAAGAAATCCAAGGTCTGGACCGTGGAGCAGTCTTGTACGCCAAGGTTTCCCAGCCAGGCCCAAACAGCTTGCAGAGTATTTTTCGAAGGTTGAATCATTCGGGACAACTGGTCCAGGGAGAGATATTTACCTGAAAACAAGGTAGTGACTCTGTTTAAAGAATTACACTTATCCTCACGAATCACCTGAAGGCAAAATGATTGCCATTAAATATTTTTAAAATATACTCTGAAACAGTAAATGGGTCAGTTACAATGAACAATAATCCACAGGTGGAAATTTTCTCAACGTTTGTCAGCTGTTACACAAATAAAGACAAACTGCAAATGTATAAAATCTGAAATCATTTTTTTTCCCGAGGTTGCAAGAAACCTATCTCTTAATTTATCAATTCAGAAAAGGACAATGGAGCACAGAGCAGCTCAGCGCATGAGCAGGGCCTTTGGCCCACAATATCTGTGGGCCAATCGGACCCTGGGGAACTATACATCTTAATGCTTTCCAAGAGACCGCATAACACCTCCTTCTTGATCTCAAATTGCCCTCGGACATTTGAATACCCCGCACTGATCTGACTCTCCTCCGTGTCCTTCTCCTTGATGAATACGGATGCAAAGTACATCGCCTATATACTCCAAGCCCAAAATTTCCTCCTTTATCTTTGAGTGGTCCTCTCTAGTTCCCTTAACAAAACACCGGGTGGTGCCAGCAGCAGTGGCTGCCTCGCCAACAGTCTGTCTGCCCTTTCTTCTTTTTGTTATTTTTAGTATGTGTTAAAAAATGTTTGTGTTCCTTGGTTTATTTTATGTGGGGGTTTGGGGAAAACTTTTTTTCAATCTCTTACTTTGACGGAGATGCGATTTCTTTCCCTATCGTTTCTCCGTCCCCACTGCTGCCTAATATCGTGGAGTTGGCAGCCTCTCCTGGGGACCGACGGGCGCTGCAAGCCGTGGGAGTCTGCGGGACTTTAACATCGCGGAGCATGCGATCCCTTTGCCGGGGATTGAAGCTCCAATCGCAGGGCCTGTGGACTTTAACATTGTGAAGCCCGCGGTCTCTGGTAAGAAGAGGCCGACTCGGGAGCCCCATGTCGCGGAGAGAGTTTCGACCGCCCCGACGCGGGAGTTTCGATCACCCCAATGGGGGTTTCGATCATCGGCTGCGGGGGCTTTGATCGCCCGGACTGTGGATGGTTTGACTGCCCCGACCGCGGGAGAACAAGAGGGAGATGATTGAACTTTATTGCCTTCCATCACAGTGAAGAAAGTGGAATCCACTGTAATGGATTTTTATGTTAACTTTTATGTGGTTGTGTGTCTTGTTGCTTTTCAGTTAATATGGCTGTATGGTAACTCAAATTTCACTGTACCTTAATTGGTACATGACGATATACTGACCTTGAACCTTGAAACCATGATTTTAATATATGTATAAAAAGCTTTAGGATTTTCTATAATCTGACTTGCCAATGACATTTCATGGCTTCTTTTGACCCTTGTAAAATACCTGCTTGCTCTATATTCCTCGAAGGCCCTGTCTGATTTAATCCTCAATATGGAAGCAGCTTCTCTCTATCTATCAAATCTCCTTTCAACCTTCTTTACTCGAAAGGAAACATCTCCAGTTTCTCCAGATAACTGAAATGCCTCATTCCTGAAATAATTCTTATATTTTCTGCACCTCTAGTAATTGCACTGCTCCAGCCATGCAAATTCAGTCAACTTGCACTGATTTTCTACATTTATATCATTATATAAATTACAACAGCAACTTTGAATGTTGGGGTATTCCATTCAACATTCCCCACTCTCTTAGTAAACATTTTCCCTCAGTTTTTTTCTTCCCATTCTTAACTTTGACCAGGAACCAACTGACCAGTGAAGTTAAATAAATGTACAATTTTACATAATGTATTAGAAAATATGGATATGCCATCTGAGACATTTGTTTCTCAAAGTCAATCTGTATGTAGCCCCTTTCATTAAATAAATTCCAAATAAACTATAAAATCAAACCACAGAATATTACCCGGTAGGCAGCAAATACATGTTCTTATTCGATTAATTCAAGCACTAATCTTTAAGCGACTCTGGCTAAGAATTAATTGCAGCTGTTCCTACTTCAACAACGTTAGTGTGCTGAAGCTTTCAAAAAATTGTGTGTAAGATTGTAACAATTCAGTTTTGAAAATAATAAAGCCTGTTGGGGTGAGATGATGATTTAAATAATTAAGTTACATTGAATAATAGCAATTAATCACTCAACAATACTAATGCATAAAACACCACATAAACAAAGAATTACCATACTGGGAAGAGGCTGGGTTTGATAATTGCTCCAGCTTTTCTTTCAGCTTGTCAATATTCTGCTGTTTAAGTGCAAACGTGAGAAGAATTTGATCCTTGGGTGAAACTCGCTCCACGTATTTCCACCCAACAGGAAGACTGCATGAAAGTAGCAACATGTTAGAAAAGGCCTGTTCAACACTTCTTAATACTAGAGCTTCCTCATTTTATTATTCAACTAAACTAAGTGCAGACTCCCCCAATGGTCTGCTCCTCCAAAGCAATATTCCACCACTCACCTGTTCCCCCAAAGCAACCCATTCCCCAACACAATATTGCACCACTAACTCGTAGCCCCCACGAGAGGCATGGTCCCCCAACTGAACCCGTTCCCGAACGTAAGATTCCAGGACTTCCCTGCCTCCCTCAACACTGGACTTTAAAAAAAATCCAATTGCACTTCCACGGCCTGCCGCAGCAGTTCAAATTGTAATACCAATTGGCCCTCCTGTTGAATCACTTGCTGTGATATCCCATTGAGGTGAAAAGTTCAGAGTGTTCCTGTCTTGCAACTTTGTATTGAAGTGTGCTGGAAGCTGGCAGGAAGGATTTTAAGAGAAAAAATCTTGTTAAAATTGGCATTTTTAAAGCTTTAATGTGAAATATAGCATCATCACTGGAAGCTTCTGGAAAAAGGTTCTCTGCGAGAAGCTGCAATTACCGTTGGCAACGTCCCATTGTGATGTTATTGTGGCACTCGGCAGCTTGAGAGCCCATTATGATTGGTGCACTGTGATTGGCATTGTGGTATCATCACTGGAAGCTGCTGGAAAAAGCCTCTCTGTGAAAAGCTGCAGTTACCATTGGCAATATCCCATTGTGATGTCATTTGTAAATAAGATCCATTGTGATTGGACGTCTGTGAGATGGCATTGTGACATCACTGGAAGCTGCTGGAAAAAGGCTCTCTGTGCGAAGCATTTTTGGCTTATTTTAAAACTTTAATCATGAATGAAATCGTAAGTGAACCTGAGTACGGTGTGGACGAAAATAATGCAAATCAGAATATGTAAAGCACTACCGCATAGCGTTTTGAGGAGGATTCAAAACATGCACACACACACATACAAGATTAGACTTTTATAGATTATAGATAGATAGAATGGCACACAAAGAATAAAGATATCCCTCACAGAAAACCTATCACCGAATAAAAGATGCAAAATTAGTTGCAGTTTCAGTAAAATGACATCTGAATTCCATTCCCTGCAATAGTTTCTCTGTTGGCCATTGTGTCCTCTATGAACATAATGCAAGTCTCTTCCCCGCCCCCTTCAGCCTTCAACACAACAAACGCACCATACTTCTCTTATCTGCTGTCCAGCTCAGTGGAAAACCTCCCAACCACATAATTGTAGATATGATATGGTTCATGTCTTAATAAACATGAACCTTATGGGAAGTGACCGGGATACACCAGTCAAGTAAGCAACACAGGCACTTGACTTCCTCCACGCCACCACTTCAATGAACAAAGCTTTGCACGATGTTTTTATACAGAGACATTGATTCATATTCCAAAGAGGTTAGTCATGGTCACCAGACCTAATCACATTTCAAAGAGGTCACAAGATTCAGTCAATACACATCACTACACGACAAATCTGAGCTTGTTTAAGAAGGAACTGCAGATGCTGTGAAATCAAAGGTAAACAAAAATGCTGGAGAAACTCAGCGGGTGAGGCAGCATCTATGGAGTGAAGGAAATAGGCAACGTTTCATGTCGAAACCCTTCTTCAGACTGATGTGGGGGGCAGGGAAAGAAGAAAGGAAGAGGTGGAGCCAGTGGGTTGAGGGAGAGCTGAGAAGGGGAGGAGCTTGTCTCTCTTTTCAATTGGTAGACACCGGTCATTGTTTCAACATACATCAACCTGACGCAAGCCTGGGCTTGTCTCTCTCTTACTTTTCTTCTTGAGCCAGCTTGAGAAGAAATATAAGCTACAACCTACGGTCAAGTATTCCACCATGTATCTTTTATATATTAAAAAGCATTTATCCTTTTCAGCTAGCCCTCCAATCCAAAATTGGTGGTGTGAGGTGCACAGTAAAGAAAGTTGTCTCAAGTTATAACATGAACAAGATCAACCAGGAAAGTGGGCAAAGCAATATCAGATGGAACTTAACGGATAAGTGTGAAGTAGTGTATTTTGGAAAGTTAAACACGTGCAGGACATACAGTGAATAACAGGACCCTGTGGAGTCCTGTAAAACAGAGAGATCTAGAAGTACAAAAATTAATTGAAAGTAGCGACAAGGTGGTAAAGAAGGCATATAACATACTTGCTTTCATCAGATGGGGTACTGCGTGCGAGAGTTGGGATGTTAAAGCTATGTGTTAAATGTATGTTTTTAGTGTCCTTTAGCTTCTTTTATGTGGGTGGGGGGGCAACATTTCTAATCTCAGCTTGATGGAAATGCAATTTTCTTCCCGTATCGTATCTCCGTCCGCACTGCGGCCCAACATCGAGGAATTGGCGGCCTTTGCTGTAGACCGACTTTTGAGAGCTCCACTGCGGGGAGCCTATGGGACTTTAACATCGCGGAGCCTGCGATCCCTTTGCCAGGGACCGACTTTGGAGCACTGCGGCCTGACACCAAGGAGTTGGCGGCCTTTGCTGGAGACCGACTTTTGAGAGCTCCAACCGTGGGTGTCTGCAGGACTTTGACCTCACGGAGCTCGCGGTCTCTGGTCAGAGACCAACTTCAGGAACTGCAAGCCGCAGGAGCTTTGACTGCCCCGACACGGGAGTTTCGATCGCCTCAATGCGGGTGCATCGATCGCCCAAACGCGGCAGCTTCGATCGCCCCAAGGCAGGAGCTTCGACTGCTGGCTGAGCAAACTTCGATTGCCCCGACAGATGGTTCGATTACCCCGACCGTAGGAGTATAAAGATGAAGAAGATTGGACTTTTTTGCCTTCCATCACAGTGAGGAATGTGGGGAATCCACTGTGGTGGATGTTTATGTTCACTTTTATGTAGTTGTGTGTCTAGTTGCTTTTCTTTTCGTATGGCTGAATGATAATTTGCATATCACTGTACCTTTGAAATCTTTGAAATAGAACTATTTCAGGACACCCTGATCAGAATGGTAGAGTTAGGCCGAAGAACTTGTTTCATGCTGCATAACGCTATGACTATCTCTCATCTACACATTTACTTCAGCTGTATAACAAGCTACCTCTGCCCAGCCACTTCCAAGCCTCTGCCTGTCATATAATATCCCTGATGGTAAAACGAAGATTTAATTCAGTGGAATATTGACAAAAGTAAAACTATCTTTGGCATTCATATCATACATTTGCCACCAATTTCACTCTGCTTAGTGTAAATCAACGTGTTTTGCAACAAAGTGTCCTTTTTGACACAGCACTGCAGATTTCCTCTCAACACTATCACAATCACTACCTTCTGACCTCACTTTAAAACCCTCCTCTGAGCCTATCCATAGCTGAAATCCTCACTTAGCAGTTTTCACCTCTGTATTTAACCACTTCAAAGCTATCATGGTCACTCTCCAGTTCTCTGCTTCCAGCAAGCTTCAGCTTGATTAAAATACTGCTACCTTTACGTTTATTGTCCATGCTCAGATCCTGTGCTGACAAAACTCTTATCCTTCTCCCCAACACACCGCTTCCTTTAATTGGTGATCTGGTTTGAACCTTTGCTTTCAATAATTCTTCCTCTAAATCTTTCCACTTCCCCTGTCTTTCTCAACTCTTGAGAAATATTTACAAATCATGTGCCAATGGAAACAATAAAAAAACACTGATGCTGCAAACTTGAAACAAACCAGGATATTATGGGGGGGGGGGGGGGGGGGAATGAGCCAATCTCATGGTTGAAGGATGGGGGGGACCTGGCGGGTGAGGGGCGTGACGCGTCAGAACGATGCGCCGGGCAGGGAGGGGGCTGCCTAGTCCCGGGGGGGCTATGAGAATGCCTGAGGACCCGGCAGAGGGAGGTGGGGACCGCCACATGCGGCGGCAGGCAGGCAAAACATAGGTCTGTTGGGTCAACTTTTGTAACTTTGTGGTGATATTTGTGTCCTGCCCAGGTAAGGTTTCCTATATGATTTTGCCAGGTTGTGCACAAATCAAAGCATTTAACTGTACTTTGGTACATGTGACAATAGAGTATAATAGATAATTGAATTAAATCATTGAATTGACCTTAAACGTCACTCTGTTTCTCTTTTCATACATGCTTGCCCGAGCTATTGAGTGTGTCCATCATTTTTGGGTTTTGTCTCTGACTTCCAGCATTTGCGATTCTTTTTGCTTTCATGACTTGTTTGGCAGAGCTTACTATTGACATAGGGCGCTGCAGTCATACCATAGACATAGACATGTTTGGACTTACCTGACATTTTGATCTGGTTCGAGGAAGACACCGCGGATGGAGGAGATCATACAACAAAAAATGCAAACCAGGAATAGCAAGCACCTAGTCGGAGGAATGTTGAGATCAATAACAACATTAGTACGTGGTTTCAAAACACGGCGAAATGCACAAGTTACAGATATGGTTTGCACAATTACGAGTTTGTTCCCTGGCAGGTTATCATTCACTCACCCCGGTGCCATTGTCGGAGAGGTCAGGAGAGCCACTTCACCACCCAGCTCCAGGCTCGCCTGTCAATCGCAACTCGGTCCCGAATCGTGATGTTGCATAAATGCTTCCGGGAAGTGCGAACTAGACGCCTGCGCCTGTTTGCAAACTCGGAGGGTGGGGGAAACTTAACTGAGAATAACTATTGCAGTCATTTAATTTAATTACAAAAATATCCGGCCAAACATTTCCAAATGAACAGTTCTTGGTGTGACTCTGCCTGTTTGCCAAATGAGGTGAAAAGAAGCGGAGGTCGCTTTAAGGCACTGGCTGGCGTTAGTTATGAGCGGCGACATTGCTCCACCCCCAGCCTCAATGGTGAGTCCCTGTGCAGGCACAAAATGCTGGAGTAAACTCGGTGGCTCAGGCAGTATCACTGGAGAGAAGGAATGGCTGACATTTCGGGTAGAGACAGATGCAGGACTGGGAAATATGTGGGGGCTCAGCTCTAGCGCTGGATCATTCATTTGAGGGGAATCTTCGACTTGATTTAAATGGGGGGTTTGAAAGCTCTAAAACTGATACGTGCTTTTATTAATTTAAATTTTTTTTCACATGTCTGTATGATTTTGATCGTGAGACATTTGCAAACTGTGAAAAGTCGGCTGGCAACGAGGTTATTTGGAGCAGTAGGCTACGAAGGGTTGGTGGGAGTGGGAGTCCAGGTCCTACAGGAATTATAAACAAACAGCACTAGAAAACTCCCCATTCATTCCCATCTTTGATTCATGCCTCCTGGTGTCGATTCGAAACGTCTCCATCCACTTTTGCTTCTTGACCCGCTGAGTTCCTCCAGCGTTCTAGCATCTGCGGGTTTTAGCATCTACAGCCTCTTTTGTTTTCAAATCCTAAGAAGCCCAATGTTTTACTTTGCCAGTTCTAAAGCAATACTGTAATGTCTTGTGTATGTCCCTGTTGTGACTAGCACAATGAATGCACGTCCGACATCTTGTAAGAAGAGTTTATTCTACATCAAACTGAAACTTATTGGTCACTTGACCTCAGTCACGAGGCACAGGCACATTTGCCAGCTTCTGCTCTTGGCCTCAAGGCACGCTGGCATTTACATTACATATATGGGACAACCTCAGATCTCTCCAGTCTGAAGAAGGGGTTCGGCCCGAAACGTCGCCTATTTCCTTCGCTCCATAGATGCTGCTGCACCCGCTGAGTTTCCCCAGCAATTTTGTGTACCTCAGATCTCTCCAGCCTGCCCCATCCCTCCACCCTCTCACAATGCCAACTTTGCCCTCCTCAACACCAGGTCGCTCAACAACAAAGCCCTTGCCCTCCATCAACTAATCCTTGACAACACTCTGGACTTCCTTCTGCTCACTGAGACCTGGCAACAACCCAATGTCTTCTTCTCCCTCAATCAAACATCCCCACCTGGATTTAATTACATTTCCAAACCCCGTCCCTCCCGCCATGGAGGTGGCCTAGCTGTTATTTTTAACCAGAATTTTCGTATCACTGAACTCACCCTCCCCCCAGTAGCATCATTTGAATTCCTCGCCTTCAAAGCCCTTTCCTCCATGACAGTCATCCTCATTTACCGGCCACCTAAACCAAACCCCTCCTTCCTATCTGACTTCACTGAACTCCTCACACTTGCCTCATCCCTCTCCCCACGTCTGCTGCTACTTGGTGACTTAAATATTCATATGGATTCCCCCACCTGCAAGCTTGCATCTGAATTCGCCTTTTTACTGGACAACTTCTCTCTCACTCAGCACGTCATCTTTTCCACCCATGACAAAGGTCACATCCTTGACCTGGTCTGCTCCACAAATCAACCGGTACTCGACCTCCATCCTTGCCTCTTCCCCCTCTCTGATCATAAGCTTATACGGTTCACCATCCCTTCTCCGACACCTCGCCCCCGCTTCCTCCGAGAAATCACCTTCCGTAATCTAAAATCCATTGATTCCCACCATCTCTCTGACCTGCTCTCCACCACTCTCCCCCTGGACTCAACCCCCATCTCACCTGATGATCTCACAAACCATCTCAACTCCACCTTGTCTACCTCCCTCAACACTCTGGCCCCCCTCAAAACAAGAACCGTAACTTTCAACACATCTTCACCCTGGTACACACCTGCACTTCGTAAACTGAAACAGACTGGTCGCCAACTCGAACGACTTATAAAGAAATCATCTCTCACAGTCCACCTTGAAGCTTACAAACTCCACCTCACTGACTACAAAGATGCTCTCATTGCTGCAAAATCTGCCTACCTCTCCTCCATATTCACCGATCCCTGCCTAAACCACAGAACCCTCTTCTCCACAGTGGGCAACCTCCTCAAGCCTCGAGCCAACACTCTCCCTACCTCTACTCCGGATCTCTGCAACTCATTCCTCCACTTTTTCGCTGATAAAATCAGCACCATCTATCAATCTTTATCCCCTGTACCCGACTCCCCAGCATCTACTCCACCACCTACCAAGGCCCCTCCTTTCAACATCTCCACTGACCTCCTTACCCCTCCTCCACACTGCTTCCTCTCCCAGTTGCGTCGCAACTTCATTCCCACCTCCTTGCATATAACCTACTTGAACCCCTCCAATCTGGCTTTCGCCCCCTCCATAGCACAGAAACTGCTCTCCTCAAAGTCCTCAACGACCTCCTCACCTCTGCTGACACTGGTTCCCTCAACATCCTCATCCTCCTCGATCTGAGCGCAGCCTTCGATACAGTGAACCATAACATCCTGCTCACCAGACTCAAAGACCTCGGCATTGAAGGCTCTGCACTCAGCTGGCTCCGTTCCTACCTTTCCAACAGATCCCACTTCATCTCTCTCCACAACCACACCTCTGCTACAGCCACAGTCACTCAAGGCTTTCCCCAAGGCTCCGTACTCGGCCCCCTCCTCTTCATCATCTACATCCTCCCCCTTGGTCAGATACTCCGCCACTTCAATCTGGACTTCCACTGTTACGCTGATGACACCCAGATTTACCTTGGCACCAAATCCCCCCACAACCCCCCCCCTCTCCCATATCAACTCCTGTTTGTCAGCTATAAAAACCTGGATGCAACATAATTTCCTCAAACTCAACAGCGATAAGACAGAATTCCTCCTCATAGGCTCCAAAGCCACACTCAGCAAAACCAATAACCCCACTCTCACCATCGACGGCACCACTGTCTCCCCAGGCCCGCAACCTTGGCGTGATCTTTGATTCCACCCTCTCCCTTGAGCCTCACATCCGCCATGTCATTAAAACCTCCTTCTTTCATCTCCGCAACATCGCCAAACTCAGACCCTCTCTCACACCGCCCGCTGCTGAAAGACTCATCCATGCCTTCATCTCCTCCCGACTGGACTATTGCAACTCACTTCTCCTTGGCATCAGCTCCACCTACATCAACCGACTCCAACTGGTCCAGAACGCAGCCGCCCGACTCATCACCCACACCAAATCCTGGCATCACATCACTCCAGTCCTCAAAAAACTTCACTGGCTTCCCATCTCCCACCGGATCACCTACAAAATCCTGGTCCTCACCTACAAAGCCCTCCACCATCTGCCCCCCCCCCATATCTCACTGACCTCCTCTCCCCCTACCAACCCTCACGGTCCCTCAGATCCACATCAGCCGGTCTCCTCTCCATCCACAAGTCCAACCTCCGCAGTTTTGGGGACAGAGCCTTCTCCAAGGCAGCTCCCAGGCTCTGGAACTCCCTCCCCCAACTGATCCGCAATTCCGTGTCCCTCACCATCTTCCAGTCCCGCCTCAAGACCCATCTCTTCACCTCTGCCTATCCTTAGCCCCACGTCCCCGTCCCTTTTCATCTGTGCATTAATTGCCTCACACTGTGTTTTGTATTGAATTCTGTCTTTACGTTGTGTACTAGTCATGTCTACTATTTATTTCATTCCACTTACATGTTTTTCCTCTACATGCTCAATTTTTGTAAGGTGTCCTTGAGACTCTTGAAAGGCGCCCATAAATAAAATTTATTATTATTATTATTATTATATACATCACAAATACCATGGCCGTGTCCACAAAAAAAGCCACTCCACGCTGACTGCGTTGGGATTGTTATCTTGCTCTTCTGATCACGCTTTTCATGTACAAACATGGGCCATGAGGCTTTTATCAGCTAGTTACAGCTTCAATAGTAGCATTTACATTTCCTGCAAACACTGCACTTGTGTTGTACCCTTGCAATATCGCCTTCAAAATTCCCATTCCCCTCACGCCCCGCCTCTGATTTCACACGTCAATCGAGCAACGCCTAGTTTTGCTCTTTCATATGTTGGCACTCAAATGTGCAATCTATGAGCACTGTCGAACTTTGTACAACAAGCAACCAGCTGCTTAGTCTGTTGACAACTTGCGAGGCTTGTTTTACAAAATCAAAATAAAACTACCATTGGATGGTTCTTCACTGTACTTGTGCATGGGACAATAAACTCGATTGAATATTCTGCAAAGTCCAGTGTTAGTATCTTCAGCACTGAGAATTAAAAAAAAGTCTTGTAACAGATGATCTAATTGTGACACCAATGGGAAGACTATTAATAGTGCTATTGTTATGGCCATAACGAGTCACTCAGGGGTCAGGAGGCAAAGATAGGCTCTTTGCTGATGAGCATATTTCCATACGTAGAACAGGACAGCACAAGGACAGGAATAATGAGAGGCCTGGATAGAGTGGAAGTGTAGAAGGCCTGGATCGAGTGGATGTGGAGAGGATGTTTCCACAAATGGGAGAGTCTAGGACCAAAGAGCACAACCTCAGAATAAAAGGATGTACCTTTAGAAAGGAGGTGAGGATGAATTTATTTAGTCAGAGGGTGGTGAATCTGTGGAATTCATCACCCCAGACAGCTATGGAGGCCGTCTTTGGGTATTTTTTAAAGCTGAGTGACGAATTCTAATAAGGATTTTATTTATAATTTAGTTTCAGAGAAACAGCACGGAAACAGGTCTTTTGGCCGACCGAGGCTGCGCCGACCAGCAATCCCTACACATTAACACTCTCCTACACTAGCAATTGTCCCTGCTCAACATCCACAGCTTTGCCCCCAGCCACGCAGAAGAAACAGATATTGCCTGCAAAGGGTATAAATTCTATCTACCATTTCTCTCCCGATCTTACTAACTGATAAATACAATGAGCCTGCAGTCATAATTCCTAAGACAACCAAATGGTTCATGTCCCAGTGGTTTCTAACGGTGCTTACACATGAAGAGCAGAAGATATTCAATAATTCTTCATTTTTGTAGCTTCAACTGTACTGTTTATAATACACAAAATTGCTCCTAATCCAATTGTGAAAGTCAAGAGTCAAGAGTATTTTATTTTCATATGTCCCAGATGGGACAATGAAATTCTTACTTGCTGCAGCACAACAGAATGTGAGAATATGTAAACATAGTACATAATGGGGGAAGCGAAAAAAAAAAAAAAAGTTCAATAAATAACAAATATAGTGCAATAATAATAAGTCTTTTGCAGTTCAGAGCTCAGAGCTTATTCGTTGTTGTGTTTAATAGCCTGATGGCTGTGGGGAAGAAGTTGTTCTGGAACCTGGACGTTACAGGTTTCAGGCTCTTGTACCTTCTTCCCGATGGCAATGGTGAGATGAGTGTGCGGCCAGTATGGTGTGTCCTTGATGATGTTGTCTGCCTTTTTGAGGCAGTGACTACGATGGATCCCTTCGACGGTGGGGAGGTCAAAGCCGTCTTTGGATGGACTGGGCAGTGGTCACAACTTTTTGTAGTCTTTTTCACACCAGGACGTTCAAGTTTCCGAACCAGGCCACGATGCAACCGGTCAGAATGCTCTCTAAAGTGCACCTGTAGAAGTTTAGGAGAATCCTCTTCGTCATGCCAAATCTCCGTAATCTTCTCAGGAAGTAGAGTCGCTGATGTGCCTTTTTTATAATTGCACCATTGTGCTGGGTCCAGGAAAGATCTTCGGAAATATGCACGCCCAGGAATTTGAAGTTATTGACCCTCTCCACCATCGTCCCATTGATATGAACAGGCTTGTGGGTCCTCATCCTTCCCCTACAAAAGTTCACAATCAGTTCCTTGCTCTTACTGATGTTGCGAACCAGGTTGTTGTGCTGGCACCATTTGGTCAGTCGGTCGATCTCACTTCTATACTCTGACTCGTCCCCATTCGTGATTCGTCCAACCACAGTGGTGTCGTCGGCGAACTTGATGATGGAGTTCGCACTATGTCCGGCTACGCAGTCATGGGTATAGAGTAAAGCAGGAGGCTGAGCACGCAGCCTTGAGGTGCTCCCGTACTAATTGTTACTGAGGATGAAGTGGTTCCTCCAATTCGAACAGACTTGGATGAGGAAGTCAAGGATCCAATTGCAGAGGGATGAGCAGAGACCCAGTTCCGTGAGCTTGGTAACCAGCTTGGAAGGGATGATGATATTAAAAGCCGAACTGTAATCTATAAACAACAGCCTGACGTGTTTTTATTGTCCAAGTGGTCCAGTGCGGAGTGGAGAGCCAGTGAAATTGCATCCTCCGTTGATCTGTTGTGGCAGTATGCGAACTGTAGTGGGTCGAAGTTCTTGTTGAGGTAGAAGTTGATGTGCACCATAACCAACCTCTCAAAGCACTTCATTACCACTGACGTTAGTGCCACTGGTCGATAGTCATTGAGGCAAGTCACCTTACTCTTCTTGGGCACCGGTATTAGACATAGAAACATAGAAATTAGGTGCAGGAGTAGGCCATTCGGCCCTTCGAGCCTGCACCGCCATTCAATATGATCATGGCTGATCATCCAACTCAGTATCCCGTACCTGCCTTCTCTCCATACCCTCTGATCCCCTTAGCCACAAGGGCCACATCTAACTCCCTCTTAAATATAGCCAATGAACTGGCCTCGACTACCCTCTGTGGCAGAGAGTTCCAGAGATTCACCACTCTCTGTGTGAAAAAAGTTCTTCTCACCTCGGTTTTAAAGGATTTCCCCCTTATCCTTAAGCTGTGACCCCTTGTCCTGGACTTCCCCAACATCGGGAACAATCTTCCTGCATCTAGCCTGTCCAACCCCTTAAGAATTTTATAAGTTTCTATAAGATCCCCTCTCAATCTCCTAAATTCTAGAGAGTATAAACCAAGTCTATCCAGTCTTTCTTCATAAGACAATCCTGACATCCCAGGAATCAGTCTGGTGAACCTTCTCTGCACTCCGTCTATGGCAATAATGTCCTTCCTCAGATTTGGAGACCAAAACTGTACGCAATACTCCAGGTGTGGTCTCACCAAGACCCTGTACAACTGCAGTAGAACCTCCCTGCTCCTATACTCAAATCCTTTTGCTATGAAAGCTAACATACCATTCGCTTTCTTCACTGCCTGCTGCACCTGCATGCCTACTTTCAATGACTGGTGTACCATGACACCCAGGTCTCGCTGCATCTCCCCTTTTCCTAGTCGGCCACCATTTAGATAATAGTCTGCTTTCCTGTTTTTGCTACCAAAATGGATAACCTCACATTTATCCACATTATACTGCATCTGCCAAACATTTGCCCACTCACCCAGCCTATCCAAGTCACCTTGCAGTCTCCTAGCATCCTCCTCACAGCTAACACTGCCCCCCAGCTTAGTGTCATCCGCAAACTTGGAGATATTGCCTTCAATTCCCTCATCCAGATCATTAATATATATTGTAAATAGCTGGGGTCCCAGCACTGAGCCTTGCGGTACCCCACTAGTCACTGCCTGCCATTGTGAAAAGGACCCGTTATTAATGCCCTCTTAAAGCAGGTGAGAACCTCAGAAGTGAGAGGTTGAAAATGTAAGTAAGTAAGTAGGTTTATTGACCAAGTATTCACATACAAAGAATTTGCCTTGGTGCTCCGCCCACAAGTAACAACATTACATACAGTGACAGTTACGAATGGCACAGAAAACACTATGCATTAATAATAATAAAACATTAATGATAAAACACCATTGAACAAGCATGTGAACCAACAAAATACCAGATCAAATGGAGGCTACAGATTTTTGGCTGTTGAGTAGAGCAACTACTCGTGGATAAAAACTGTTTTTATATCTGGCTGTGGCAGCTTTGACTGTCCGGAGTCGCCTTCCAGAGGGAAGTGATTCAAAGAGCTTGTGACCAGGGTGATAGAGGTCAGAGATGATCTTGCCCGCTCGCTTCCTGGCCCTTGCAGCGTACAGTTCATCAATGGAGGGAAGGTTACAGCCAATAACCTTCTCAGCTGATCGGACGATTCACTGCAGCCTCCAGGTGTCATGCTTGGTGGCTGAGCCAAACCAGACCATGATGGAGAAGGTGAGAACAGGCTCTACAATGGCCGTGTAGAATTGGACCATCATTGCCTGTGGCAGATTGTGCTTCCTCAGCTGCCCTAGGAAGTACATCCTCTGTTGTGCCTTTTTGACTGTGGAGTCGATGGAAGCTCCCCATTTAAGGAGATGATGGTTCCCAGGAACTTAAAAGACTCCACAGATGTGACTGTGGTGTTGTTGATGGTGAGTGGGGTGAGAGCTCTCCTAAAGTCTACAATCAATTCCACTGTCATAAGAGCATTGAGCTCTAGGTTGTTGCGATGGCACCAGGACGCCAGCTGTGTCACTTCCTGTCGGTAGGCAGATTCCTCCCTATCCTGGATCAGTCCAATCAGGGTTGTGTCGTCCGCAAACTTGAGAAGCTTGACAGGTGTCTGTGGAGGTGCAGTCGTTGGTGTAGAGAGAGTAGAGGAGAGTACGAAGCCTTGCGGTGCTCCTATGCTGAGCTTTTGCAGGTCCGAGATGTGCTTTCCCAGCCTCACATGGTGCTTCCTGTCTGTCAGGAAGCTGGCGATCCACCGACAGAGGGGTTCAGGCACAGTTAACTCGGAAAGTTGGAGTGTAGTAGCTCTGGCACAATGGTATTGAATGCAGAGCTAAAATCAACAAACAGGATCCTGGCATAGGTCCCCTGGCAGTCTAGGTGCTGTGGGATGAAGTGCAGGCCCAGGTTGGCTGCATCATCCACAGATCTATTGGCCCAATATGCAAACTGCATAGGGTCCAGCAGGGGGATCGTGATATTGTTCAGCTTGGCCAGCACAAGCCTTTCAAGTGTCTTCATGACTACAGAGGTCAGTGCGACAGGCCTGTAGTCATTAAGACTAGTAATCCTTGCGTTTTTGGGTACAGGGACAATAATGGAGACTTTGAAGAAGGCAGGGACATTACATGTTTGCAGGGACTGGTTATATATTATATGCTTCTACTTTTTTCCTCTCGTTTATTATATTGTTTACATAATTTGTTGTGCTGCAGTAAATAAGAATTTCATTGTTCTATCTGGACCATATGACAATAAAACACTCTTGACGTGTTCTAAACAAATTACGTATTAATCAATTGAGTGAATCATCACACCTGGAGACTGCAGTTGTAGCTACCATCTACCAGACTTGTACACGGGCTCTAGTGGGTCTCCTGGCCAACCCAAGGTAATATAGGACCTCTCTTCTGACAACCTTCCAACTGATAACGTTCAGGTCTTTCACGCTGCATCCAGCAGTCTCTCCCTTCCATGGCAGTCCAAGTGTGTATTGGTACTATTTGACCTCGAAGGGGAATATGTTATTAATGGTTAATGCCTTTTTCACATTTGATTTTTATTGATTTATTATTGTCACGATACAGATATGCAGTGAAAAATATTTGCCTGCTATCCAGGTCGGTCACCCATAGGTGAATACAATTAAACCATCCGGGATATAGCAATCCAGCTACAAAGAAAATGAAGATCAAAGAAAGAATTCAATGGTCACAACAAGGTAGAGAGGGACAAATCAGGTATGACGATATACATGTTATGAGTTGTATTCAGCTAACTGTTAACCTTTCAGGCACTGCACAGATCCAGTTTTAATTTTCCAGGTGTAAATTAAGCTATTGCTTCAAATATATTTTTGGCCAATTTCAGATTTGCAGCGGATTGAATGTTTGTGCTCAAGGTAGTGATGATTTACTACATCAAAACGAAGTTAAATTTTTTAGAACCTTCCTCTCATTGAACTCTCCTATTCAATTCAAGGCTCCTCATTGCCCTTTCATGAGGCATCTCTATTCCTATGTTTGGGAGGACAGAGACATTTCAAAAGTCACCACTCCATTCCCTCTACCTGAAAATACCCTGGAAAATCTCTCCAATCTACAAACAGACCAATATCCGAATGCCTCACCTCTAGATTTCCTATATTTCAGCAAATGTTCACTGCTCACACAGAACCTCAGCATCTCCCCCCCCCCCCCCCCCAAAAAAAAACCCCATTGGGGTTAGATTCACCTACATTTCTTTTTCCTGTGTTATTTAGTTGAAATTTTACTTTCTCCAGGGAAGCATCACAATGTTTTCAGCATCAACAGGTTGCCCCTTTGCATTTTCATTCCTTTGCAACATTCCCGAGCACTTTTGGAAAATGAGTCAGTTACCTTGGGAACAACCATCGTTTGGTATTCCTCAGTTAGGCATTAATACACCTCCAGATTAGGATATCTTAAAATCCTTTGACCCTTAAAGTTTCCTCAACATGAGAATAACCCCCACCACCTTCCCCTTGTCCCCTATCAACCAGATCCCCATATCTTTTAAATCCCAGACCCATGCTATAGTGCATTGATGTTCCAATACTATCGCCACCCACCCAAATAATCAGATCCTAATGCCTTTGCCCTTGACCACTTCTCCATTCCTGACCCAGTTTCCTTTTAGATACCGCAAATCACCCTCCCTCCTCCCACCCCCATTTAAAGTGCACAGGAATTTCTAATATTTCACTTTCGAAAGCAAGTTCTACTTCACACAACATGTCTCAGTTTCCTCACACAAATCGCTTGCTACGCTGGATAGCAAATGAAATTAAAAGAACAACTGTTGCTGGAAGCATTCATTATACATTCAGCAGGTCAGGTTCATCTGTGGAAAGAGAAACTGACTTCACATTAACTGTTTCTCTTTCCACAAATGCTGCCTGGCCTGCTCAATGTTTTCAGTATTTACTCTTTCCATTTCATTTCTAGCTATCCTCAACTATTCAATCTTTCCCCATTGCCACCTAAATTCACTGTAACCAAGAGGCCTTTACATTCTCTGCAATCTGTTGTAGGCCTTGAGATAGTCAATATCTTCTAAAAAAAAGTACGGACTGAAACATTTTTTTTTAGAATAGATGATTCAAAATTGGTTAAACAAAATTTCTACTTTGTATACTGTCTCATTTTTGGGAAAATGTAAAAGTTGCTTTGGTGCCGATTCATTCAAATGACAATGGCATTTTACAATAGGGAGGTTTCACGGCAGTCGGGTCACGACCCATGACCCATACTGTTGCTACGCTACTCCAAATTGATTACACGCGATGAACTGCAGGTAGGCACTTACCATTGTTTCCAGCTTAGCGGGCCCATTAAAACCCGCTGAAATTGTCAATTTTTGCGCTGTAAACAATTATGGAAATCGGGATAAGCGTGTGAGACATTTAGCATACTTCAGAATTCCAAAAGTGAGGAGAAATGACGGTAGATAGAAACGAGAGCTGAAGGGACAACAACAGTGTGCTGAGCAAACATTGGTCGTTTGCTCACTGCATTTCATCAACAGTAAGGCATTATTTGTGTTTTTTCTTGATTCCTTTGGCATCTAAAAGTGATAAATCTGGCTGTAATTTTTTTAAATCGCCCATGGTTCTCGTGGATTTTTACATACAAAATGACAACGCATCTGAAGAAAAATTTACAGTCAGATTGATCACTTCTGAGAATTTTTAGATACCAAAGGAATCACGAAAAAACACAAATAATGCCTTACTTGATGAAATGCATTGAGCAAACGCGATAATTCCCAATATTTTCAATGTTTACCAAGCATTTTAGCTGCTGTAGTCCCTTCAGTTCTCGCTTATCTATACCTTCATTTCGCTTCACGTTTGGAATTCTAAAGTTGGGTACATGTCTCTCACACTTACCCCGACTCCCACAATTTCTTTCAGCGCAAAAACTCAAAATTTTGCCGGTTTTTAACAGGTAGGAAAGTACGCGTTTCTAGCATTAATAACATATACGGAAGTGACGGATGTCTTCCAGTTGGATTTAGCGGCTCCGTGCGTCGAGCCCTATGACCTGGTGACCTTACGTGCAACCCCCCTATAGAATCCATAGCACGTACAGCATTCATCTCAACTTCAAAACCCCTCTTGGTCAAGTTATACTTATAACTATTCATCTTGCACCAAACGTTTCATTGCTAGTTCTTCATTCGCATCTTCGTATCACTGTATTCTTTGCCAATACATTTCCTTTAGAGAGCCAAGTTAGATTTATTTTCTTAATTTAACACTGGAACCTCGACCTATTGTCCCTTTTCTAGAAATGTTTTGTGACTAATCTTTATCTACCTGCGGCAATCTTCTCCACACACCCTTTGCACAAGGAATACAAATCAAGGCCAGTTTCTATTAATTAACCAAAATTATGAACTATATCCAAGCATATTTATTCATTGGACAGATTTAGCAATTACACACAAAAAAGTTCTGGAGTACAGGTAGATTGTGCAATGCGATCATATTAAACAATAAATATCGCACAATTAAAATTAATTAAACAGACAGTATTCTTATTCTGCATTTATTTGCAGGCATATGTAAAGATACAGAGGAACTACTATCAAGCATAGTACCTATGGGAGAACTGGAAATCTAGTAGGATCACTATGTATTTTTTAAAGCAAGTTCAATGTATCCGTGCACTCTTGAAATGTGAGAGTTCCTTTTCTTAAATTCACGAGTCTCTTTCAAAGATATACCAAGATTTCTAGGATGAGAAATCTAGTACGCAAATGTATTTCTTTGTCCAAAGTAAAACACCAGTCAAATTAACATTTTTGTTATGGAACAACCTTTAGGTCAGGGTATCTTCTTCTGCAGTCACTGAATGAAGGAAATGCTTATTTTGCATTTTAATAGCAGGGAAATGATGCATTTTTGCTCTATACATCAATCTGTTTGAAAATTGTTATTTTTTTAGAATTAAGCCAAATACAATTTACACCTAGGTACCTTATCTGGTGTTTCCAAGCAAATATTCCTATTCCATGTCTGTACAACTTGGAAACAATAAAACAATAATTTTTATATCAGATCCTGAACCATGCAGAACCCAGGAAGGAGTCTATTTGTCATAACCTATTTCATTCTGTCGATTCATACATTTATAACATTTTACTATCTACTTTGAGGGGAAAAATTAAGTAGTACTTCCCTGTTAATAATCATCAATCTCAATAAACAAATTCATTTAATTTCCTTCCAACAGTATCAACAAGCCAGGTTCCCAACAAGCTTTTACTGTCAATGTTCGTGATTTGCCTACTTCAGGTATTCTACAAGGATTATGGAAGTAGGAAGCTTAATTTGGCTAAAAAAAAAAATCAGGGTGCGTTACACTAAAACAAATCTATATACAATAGTTAAACTTTATTTACTGTTTCTCTGCAAACTTAGCTCATTTATAAATATGTTGGCTAAATTTTGTGCTTTCTTGGAATAGTAATGAAAATAACAGGTCTAAAGACCAATTTAAACTATTGTTTTGTGAACTATAACCAGGAACATAACCAGAATACCCTAATGTAGTTAGCCTTTTATTTTATAGCATACTTTGTTCAAATATTATCTATTTGCACTTCCCCCAAGTAATAATGGCACAGAAAAGGCTCTAGCAAATATCTAGCAAAGAAAGGCTCAACATGCTTGAATCCTACTCAAGGGAATGTCCAGAACAATTATTGTAATTGCAAATTATTGTTTAATATTTCTTTGAAGCCTTTCCATGACTGTAACATTTAATAAATGGAGGATTGTGTTTTTCTCAACCCTGTACACCGTGAAGTTATACGATTAGGATTGAATGCTATCCGACAGCCTGGTTGGTGTGGCTTTGTTTAAGAAGCCAAAGAGTAAATTATTTCAGTAATCTATTGTTTTAACTTAATTTTAAGAAAATGTTTTACATTTATGGTTACATTTAGCAACCTACCTCTCAGTTAGCTCCTGCATAAATTGTCTCAAATCATGAATAAAAAAACCAATGAAAACAATTTAAAATGACTGACTTAGATTTATCCCTGCATGCTGAATAATAATAAAAAACTAAGATTTATATCCCTCCATGGAACAATTAGCATTTCTTTATTATGTTAAATGAGCTGCAGCTTTGTTACTGTAATAAGTTTCAATGCTCTTAACATAATAAAAACAATTAATGTCACTGCCAATGAAGCAGAATGTGCCATCAGAATATGTATTCCATCTCGGGGAAATGTGATGCTATACTCCACCATCAATTAAGTCCCATCCTTTCTGCACACTTTTATCAAAGAGTGCACAAAGTTGATAATTCTGCTCTTCAAATTCAAGAAACATTAGCAGATTAATATATCCACTGGCTTTAGATGATATAATTGTTATTATTAACCTTGTGATTATTATTATTAAAGCAAGCTCCTCCTTTGTAAATATAACAAGTTAAGGGCACAAACTTCTGTAACAGTTCATCACATGGTGCACAAAGCAAATCAGCCAAGTTCTAATTAAACAAGAGGATCCCGATGGTTAGCACATTCATAGAATATAGAGGCAAATAAAATTAAAAGCAATTAAGATTGATCAATCAGAAACTAAGTACAAGTTTATGAGCAACTGTTATACTAGGAAACAATATTATACCACATTTTTAACAAATGTTACAAAACACTTAAAATTTGATGAATGAATCTTTATATACATTTTATATACATTTTCACTATTTAAAAACCATCAACAAAAGCGACCACAAATCGAATTCCAGTCCAAGTATAACTACATTTCAGTGTCCCTGTCAACAAATTAGGTACTCGGAATGTAAGTATTTTAACTTTATTAATTAAAATCTATTCAGAGTTTGAAAAATAATAATCTTCATCCTCCTTCTCGTCATCTGATTGAAGGTTTACTCTGTCCTGGAATAGATTAGTTATATTGGACTTCTGTCGGCCTGAAAAATACAAAATCTTAAGTTACATATAATTGTAGTCTGGCAGAGAATTAGACCTAGACTTATACATGTTTTCTTTATTAGATTAGTTGGCACTTCAAGTAACACACTGGTTTCATTTTTACCTGAGTATTGTTGACATTTGGCCAGGATGGCCAAACTTTAGGGCTTGGAAAGCCATTTTCAAAATAGAGCAGAAGACTTTAGGCCAAGGGTCGGCAACCTACGGGCCACGGGCCGGATTCGGCCCATAACCTGAAATCATCCGTCCCGCAGGCGTATTTTTGTTCAGTTAGTTTTCGCGACCTGGGAACTGCAGCCAGTCCCGGGGCACGCAGGCAACCTGGGCACTGCAGGCCGTCCTGGGCCAAGCAAGCTGACCAGAGAACTGCAGCCATTCCCAGGGCACACAGGCGACCTGGGAACTGCAGCAAGTTCCGGGGCATGCAGGCGATCTGGGCATACAGCCAGTCCCGGGGCAGGCGAGCCGACCTGGATGTTACAGCCAGACCTGGGGCAAGTGTGCCGATCTGGGAGCTGCAATAAACATTTGGCCAGGATGGCCAAACTTTAGGGTTTGGAAAGCCATTTTCAAATTAGAGCAGAAGATTGTAGGCCAGGGGTCGGCAACCTAAGGCTCACGGGCCAGATTCGGCCCATACCCAGAGATCATCCGGCCCCCAGGTGTAATTTTTTTCCCCCCAATTAGTTTTAGCAACCTGGGAACTGCAGCCAGTCATGGGGCACGCAGACTATCTGGGTGCTACAGCCAGTCCCGGGGCAAGTGAGCCGATCTGGGCACTACAGCCAGTCCCGGGGCAGGCGAGCCGACCTGGGCACTGCAGTCATTCCCTGGGCACGCGAGGGACAGGGGAACTTCAGAAAACTAATTGAAAAACGTGAAAATTAACACGAAAAACAACACCAAGTGTTACACTATGGTGATAGATGTGACCCGCCATATGCTCATAGACATGTCTCCTGGCCCCTCTGCAGAGCAAGGTTACTGACCCCTGCTGTAGGCCAATATCATTGCTGGAATACACAAATTATGAAATATAGTTTGAAGGACCAATGACTCAAATCAATAACTTTGTTTGGGTGTTGCTATTGAAGGAAGCTGCATTGAAACAATGACATGTTAAACAGATTTTCAGTCTCAACTTGGTTATTAAGAGCATTTGATTTTCAGGAAGGAAGTTTCTATTTAAGAATATTTCAATGACTCTCATTGTGCAACCTAACTATTCTGGTGATTCTGTTTGGAATCAGTGTTTAGTGCTGGACCTCACTATAAATGTTCCAAAATACTAATCTTGGACTCACTGATAGATTCAGCCTTAGGAATCGGCTTATTTACACTGGTTGCTTGCAAAGAAAATTTGGTTCAAGTCATCTGTGGTACGTTGCTTTACATCATTTGTATGGCCAGCTGCCTCTACACATACCATGCACAAAGACAATGACTTCAGTTTAGGCCTTGGTCTTCTGACCTGAAAATGGCCCTCCAAACCCATAGCAATAATGTAACTGGGATAATACAGACATCTGATCCTAAAATATGAATTAAGAACACTAGTCATAGCTGGAATTGATCTGCATCCAAAGCTTATGAAAGGTAAATTTCAAAAACTATTATTAATAGTAATATGAGAATTAACAATTGGGTTGTCCTATTTGCCTTACAGAAGGGATTTTAAGTGGTGGTCTTCTGCTCTTACTGAAAAATAGTATCTTATTCTATCTGGTATAATTAAATTTTCAATTAACTAGCAACGTGTTTCACTTTTAATTGACCTTTGTAATAGTTGAACCAGTTACTTTATTCAGGCAGCAATGAATAAATATTGGCTTTGCCATCACTTTCCACATTCCGTGAAAGCAACCTCCTGGTGCAAAGGCCATACTCGCCTTTACATTTAGTTCAAAATCTGATTTTATCGCCAGGTATGTTTTGCAACACACGAGGAATTTCACTGGCCAGTTCAGTCATACAATTAAAAGCAAGATTCAAAAACATATTTAACATGGACATCCACCACAGTGACTCCTACACATTCCTCACTGTGATGGAAGGCAAAATAAAGTTCAAGTCTCTTCCTTTGTTCTTCCTTGGTAAGGGGCCTCGAGCCCTCCTTTGACGGGACGATCTTAACTCCCGTAGCTGGCGGTGTTCGGGCCCTCCGCGTTGAGGCGTTCAGCTCCTGCATCGGGAGGGGGGGGGATGTCAGCTCCCCCGCGCCGGGCGATCGAACCTCGCGTCAGGGCTGGACGAACTGTCTGCGGCGTTGGAGCTCCCGACTTGCCTCTCCCGATACTTCGAGCCCTTGTTGGTAAGTCCACGGTGGTCGCGATCCCAGGCAAGGGATCCGCTCCGATGGTAAGTCCGCGGCCCGCGGTGGGGCTCACGACAGTCCGAGGCGGCTCCCAGCTCCAGCGCATGTGATCCGAAAAATGATCACATCTCCAGGAAGGTAAGAACTTGAAAAAAAGTTTCCCCCGATCCCCTCCCCCCGCCCCCCACATTAAACAAACTGAAGAACATCAAAACAAACTTTAAACAGACGCTAAAAATAACAAAAAGTTGAAAAAAACTAACAGGCTGCCGGCAGGGCAGGCCATCTCCCCGGCGCCCCTGGTGACATGTGAGAAAAATTTGAAATAAGAAATCTTTATATAAAAGTTCAAGTTCTTACCTTTATGAGGTAAATGTGATGATTTAAGTCTGGATGGAGTCATTAAAAATGTTTGTTTCTGAAATAAGAATAATCATATATGGTTTTTGAGCTGTTATGCATGTTAATAATTTAATTGAAAACAATTAGTTATTTGTTCCTACCGGTTTCCTATTGACATTCGACCAATTCTTCATCTTGGATTTCTTTTGTAATTGATAGACATATTGGTCATTGCTTGCACTGTAAAATATTATATAGGTTATTCCAAATATTGCAGAATTCATTTAAATTGTACTTTAAAAAAGTGCTCTAATTATACCAAAAGTCCATATTTCATAATGGCTAAGAATTAATCTATAGAATTTGAATTTTGGCACATTTGCCATGGCTTCATTTTTTGGTTTTCAAGTTCAAGTGAGTTTATTGTCATGTGTCCCTGTATAGGACCATGAAATTCTTGCTTTGCTTCAGCACACAGAACATAGTAGGCATTTACTACAAAACAGATAAATGTGTCCATATACCATAATATAAATATATACACACATGAATAAATAAACTGATAAAGTGCAAATAACAGTTAATGGGTTATTAATAATCAGAGTTTTGTCCGAGCCAGGTTTAATAGCCTGATGGCTGTGGGGAAGTAGCTATTCCTGAACCTGGTTGTTGCAGTCTTCAGGCTCCTGTACCTTCTACCTGAAGGTAGCAGGGAGATGAGTGTGTAGCCAGGATGGTGTTGGTCTTTGATGATACTGCCAGCCTTTTTGAGGCAGCGACTGCGAGAAATCCCCTCGATGGAAGGAAGGTCAGAGCCGATGATGGACTGGGCAGCGTTTACTACTTTTTGTAGTCTTTTCCTCTCCAGGGCGCTCAAATTGCCGAAGCAAGCCACGATGCAACCGGTCAGCATGCTCTCTACTGTGCACCTGTAGAAGTTAAGAGAGAGTCCTCCTTGACAACCCGACTCTCCGTAATCTTCTCAGGAAGTAGAGGCGCTGATGAGGTTTCTTGATAATTGCATTTGTGTTCTCGGACCAGGAAAGATCTTCAGAGATGTGCACGCCCAGGAATTTGAAGCTCTTGACCCTTTCAACCATCGACCCGTTGATATATATGGGGCTGTGGGTCCCCCTCCTACTCCTTCCAAAGTCCACAATCAGTTCCTTGGTTTTGCTGGTGTTGAGGGCCAGGTTATTGCGCTGGTACCATATGGACAGTTGTTCGATCTCTCTTCTATCCTCTGACTCATCCCCATCAGTGATACGTTCCACAACAATGGTGTAGTCAGCGAACTTGATGATGGAGTTCGCACTGCGACTGGCTAGGCAGTCATGAGTATAGAGTGAGTACAGCAGGGGGCTGAGCACGCAGCCTTGAGGTGCTCCCATGCTGATTGTTATCGAGGCTGACACATTTCCACCAATACGCACAGACTGCGGTCTGTGAATGAGGAAGTCGAGGATCCAATTGCAGAGGGATGCGCAGAGATCCAGTTCTGCGAGTTTGGTAACCAGCTTGGAGGGGATGATTGTGTTAAATGCCGAGCTGTAATCGATGAATAACAACCTGACATATGAGTTTTTGTTGTCCAAGTGGTCCAGAGCGGAGTGGAAGGCCAGCGAGATCGCATCCACCGTTGATCTGTTGTGGCGGTAAGCGAACTGCAGTGGGTCCAGGTTTTTGTCGAGGTAGGAGTTGATTTGCTCCATGAACAACCTCTCAAAGCACTTCATCACCACCGGCGTTAGTGCCACTGGTCGATAGTCATTGAGGCACGTCACCTTACTCTTCTTACTCTTCTTAAAGTATCAATGTTGAGTATACTAGCTTACTTTAAAACCTACATATGAAATGGTGGATATCAGATTTTAAGATAGCTGGTAGCAGTTAAAAAAAACATTAAGAACATAAAAAATTGATGTAGAAATATAGCAATTGGGAGTAGGGATTGGCCATTTTTCCTTTTAACCAGTTCCACCATTCAATATAATTGTGGCTAATCTATCGAGGTTCACTACTTTGTTCCTGTTCTCTCCCTGTATTTTATTTTTGTCTCATTGGCCATTAGAATTAGAACTAACTACCACGAATATATTTAATGATTTGGCCTCAATTGCCTTCAGTGATTGATAATTCCACAGGTTCATCGAGCCACAACAGAGTGCAAATGCTAGGATCTGTAACAAAAACTCAGCGGGTCACACCAGATCTGTGGTGGGAAATGGTCAGTCAATATTTTGGGTTCCGATTCTTCACCTTGACTGAAGACCAGAAGGAAGTAGCCAGTATAAAGAGGTGACGTTAGGGTGGAACAGGAGCTAGAAAGTGCTGGTGGATATATTTGAGGAGGGATAGACACAAAATGCTGGAGTAACCAGCATCTCTGGAGAAAATGAATAGGTGATGTTCCAGGTTGGAACCCTTCCTCAGACTGCCTTTAAGGTGGGATTAATTAGCAAACAACAGCCAGGTAGAGGAGCATAAAAGGCTGCAGATTCTGGAATGTGATAGGAAAGCAAGAGTCATCGTCAGAGTAAGAGTAAAATAGAATGGAAACAGACTCTTCAGGCTAATTTGGCTATGAATTCCTAATGCCCATTTATCTGTTTGGCCCATATATATACCTCTATACCTTTCCTACCCATGTACCTGTCTACATGTCTTTTAAATGTTATTATTGTATCTACTTCAATCACTTTCCTAGGCAGTTTGTTCCTTATGCGCATCATCTTCTGTGTGAAAAAGATAGGAGGTGAAAAAAAAAGAACTGAATGAGAGGTAATGGGGAGGGGAGGGGTAAACAGTAGGGGGAAGGGAATCCAGCAGGAAGTGTGGGGGACAGAGGTATAGTGTGAAAAGAGTATGGGAAAGGACCAGGGCAGATAAGAGAAAAACATGGTGTTTAAGATGGAACTGCAGATACTGGAAAATTGAAGGTAGACAAAAGTGCTGGAGAAACTCAGCGGGTGTAGCAGCAACTATGGAGCGAAGGAAATAGGCAACGTTTTGGGCCAAACCCCTTCTTCAGACTGATGGAGGGTGGGGGCACGGAGAAGAAAGGAAAAAGGAGGAGGAGGAGCCCGAGGGCTGAGGGAGAGCTAGGAAGGGGAGGAGACATCAAGGGCTAATGGAATTGGGAGAATTCAATGTTTATACCACCAGGGTGCAGACTGCCCAAGCGGAATATGAGGTGCTGTTCCTCCATGGACAGAGAAAGTGCAAATTACCTGAAATAGGAGAATTCAATGTTTATTATTATAAACTACTCTGGCACTTTTGTTCATCCAGTTTGCATTTGGCCCCATTCCTACATTGGGGAAGGCTGAGAACAGACAAGTCAGTGTGGGAATGGGAAGGGAAATTAAAGTGGCTGGCAATTGTGCGATCCAGATGGTCATCAGACAGAGTGCAGGTGCTTGTAAACTTAGTGGCCTAATCTGCATTTGGACTCACCGGTGTGGAGAAGAGCACAGAACGCAGTAGAAGAGGCATTTGATAAGTCCCTCATAGTAAGCGGATCCAGAAAATTATGACGCACGGGATTCACAGTGATTTGGTTGCATGGGATCAGAACTGGATTATTCATAGAAGGCAGAAGGTTTTGGTGGAAGGGCATTATTCTATGACCAATGGAATTCCAAGAGAATCTGCTCTGGGACCTCTATTTGTGATAAATATAAATGACTTGTACATAAATGAGGATGGGTTAGTTAGTAAGATTTCAGACTATACCAAGATTGCTGGAGTTGCAGACTGTGAGGAAGGATATCATAGTTAACAGTGTGATATTGATCAGCTACAGGATAATAGCAGATGGAGTTTAATCCAAGCAAGTGTGAGTTGTTGCACTTTCGGAATTTGAAATGAAAGGGCAAATAATACAGTAGATGGCAAGACCCTTAACAGCTTTGATGTGCAGAAAGATCCTGGTGTCCATGTCCACTGCTCCTTGAACGTGGCAACACAAGTATATGAGGTGGTAATGCACTAATTGAATAGGACACTGAGTATAGGAATTAGTAAATCATAATGCAGCTCAATAAGACTTTGGTTAAGCTGCATTTGGAGCATTGGTGTGCAGTTCTGGTTGCCTCATGAGAGGAAGGATGTGGAGACTCCTAGTTTACCAAAATGGTCCCTGCATTAGGGGAAATAAGCATAGAAAATGGGTGCAGAAGGAGGCCATTTGGCCCTTCGAGCCAGCACCGCCATTCATTGTGACCATGGCTGATCATCCACAATCCGTAACCCGTGCCTGCCTTCTCACCATATCCCTAGATTCCGCTAGTCCCTAGATCTCTATCTAACTATTTTAAATTCATCCAGTGAATTGGCTTCTATTGCCTTCCATGGCAGAGAATTCCACAAATTCACAACTCTGGGTAAAAACTTTTTTCTCATCTCAGTTTTAAATAGTCTCCCCTTTATTCTTAGACTGTGGCCCCTGGTTCTGGACTCCTCCAACATTGGGAACATTTTTCCTGCATCTAGCTTGTTCAGTCCTTTTATAATTTTATACGTTTCAATAAAATCTCTTCTCATCCTTCTAAATTCCAGTGAATACAAGCCAGTCTTTCCAATCTTTCCTCATATGACAGTCTCGCCATCCCAGGGATTAACCTTGTGAACCTACGCTGCACTGCCTCAATAGCAAGGATGTCCTTCCTCAAACTAGGAGACCAAAACTGCACACAATACTCCAGATGTGGTTTCACCAGGGTCCTGTACAACTGCAGAAGGACCTTGTTACTCAAATCCTCTCATTATGAAGGCCAACATGCCATTAGCTTTCTTCACTGCCTGCTGTACCTGCATGTTTACTTTCAGTGACTGGTGTACAAGAACACCCAGGTCTCGTTGCATTTCCCTTTCTCCTAATCTGACACCATTGAGATAATAATCTGCCTCCTTGTTCTTGTCGCCAAAGTGGATAATCTCACATTTATCTACATTATACTGCATCTGCCATGCATCTATCTGCCCACTCATTCAACCTGTCCAAGTCACCCTGCAACCTCCTAGCATCCTCTTCGCAGTTCACACTGCCACCCAGTTTTGTGTCATCTGCAAATTTGCTAGTGTTACTTTTAATCCCATTATCTAAATCATTAATATATATTGTAAATAGTTGCGGTCCCAGCACCGAGCCTTGCGGCACTCTACTCGCCACTGCCTGCCATTCTGACAGGGACCCGTTTATTTCTGCTCTTTGCTTCCTGTCTGCCAATCAATTCTCTATCCATGTCAATACCCTACCCCCATGTGCTCTAATTTTGCCCACTAATCTCCTGTGTGGAACCTTATTAAAGGCTTTCTGAAAGTCCATAACACTACATCCACTGGCACTCCTTCATCCATTTTACTTGTCAAAAGATTCCAGAAGATTAGTCAAGCAGGATTTCCCCATCATAAATACATGCTGACTTGGACCAATCCTTTTACTGCTATCTAAATGCCCCATTATTACTTTTTTATAATAATTGACTCCAGCATCTTCCCCACCACTGATGTCAGGCTAACTGGTCTATAATTCCCCGTTTTCTCTCGCTCCCTTCTTGAAAAGTGGGATAACATTAGCTACCCTCGAATCCACAGGAACTGATCCTGAATCTATAGAACATTGGAAAATGATCATCAATGTGTCTACGATTTCTAGAGCCACCTCCTTGAATACACTGGGATGCAGAGCTGCCAAGAGCATTTCAGTATTCTAGTACCTGAAGATCCGTATTTTGCTGAGGAAATCGGTATTTTTACACAGTGCCATTTTGCTGAAAATGTTTTTGTTTTTTATGTGCGGTCATACCCATGTAAGAGTACAAGAATGCATAACTTTGCTACCAATTGACATGTCTTCTACCCACCTTACTTGACATTGCATTCATTGACATCTCTTTGTATATTGCTTTGAACAGCTGCTTCCTGCTTTTAGCACCAGAAGATGATGTAGAAGCTATTTTGGAAGCCTCCCTCTCTCCCTCCCACCCTCCCTCTTTCCTTTTTTTCCTCCCTCTCTTATTCCCTCCCTCCCTCTCCCTCCCTCCCCGAGCAGTCTGTGACCCATAGCGCTGTGGCCATAGCGTTATGTGTAAAGCCCATAGCGCTCCAGCCAGTAGCGCTATATTTAGAACCCATAGAGCTGTAGCCGATAGTTCTTCGTTTAAATTCAACCGCGCTAAACTGACAACGCTGTTTAAACCCGGAGGGGGACAGGCAGATCAATGCCTACAAACATATTCATCCAGATCTTGAAATTTAAAATACTAATAGATTTAATCTGCTATAATTTTTAGAGGCACAGTATGACTTTTTATATCCTTGCGTTTTTTATGCAACAAGATGAAACAGGAAGTCGGGCCGATTTAAAAAAAATCCGTATTAAACAAAACAAAATCGTATATTTGTATTCTTATCGCATTTCCATACAAAATAAGGAAAATCCATACTACTTGGCAACTCTGCATCAGGCCCTCGGGATTTATCAGCCTTCAGTCCCATCAGTTGACCCAATACTTTTTCTCGCCTAATGCAAATTTCTTTCCATATAACCATATAACAATTACAGCACGGAAACAGGCCATCTCGGCCCTACAAGTCCGCGCCGAACAATTTTTTTCCCTTAGTCCCACCTGCCTGCACTCATACCATAACCCTCCATTCCCTTCTCATCCATATGCCTATCCAATTTATTCTTAAATGATACCAACGAACCTGCCGCCACCACTTCCACTGGAAGCTCATTCCACACCGCTACCACTCTCTGAGTAAAGAAGTTCCCCCTCATGTTACCCCTAAACTTCTGTCCCTTAATTCTCAAGTCATGTCCTCTTGTTTGAATCTTCCCTATTCTCAAAGGGAAAAGCTTGATCACATCAACTCTGTCTATCCCTCTCATCATTTTAAAGACCTCTATCAAGTCCCCCCTTAACCTTCTGCGCTCCAGAGAATAAAGACCTAACTTATTCAACCTATCTCTGTAACTTAGTTGTTGAAACCCAGGCAACATTCTAGTAAATCTCCTCTGTACTCTCTCTATTTTGTTGACATCCTTCCTATAATTGGGCGACCAAAATTGTACACCATACTCCAGATTTGGTCTCACCAATGCCTTGTACAATTTTAACATTACATCCCAGCTTCTATACTCAATGCTCTGATTTATAAAGGTTAGCATACCAAAAGCTTTCTTTACCACCCTATCTATATGAGATTCCACTTTCAAGGAACTATGCACGGTTATTCCCAGATCCCTCTGTTCAACTGTATTCTTCAATTCCCTACCATTTATCATGTACGTCCTATTTTGATTTGTCCTGCCAAGGTGTAACACCTCACATTTATCAGCATTAAACTCCATCTGCCATCTTTCAGCCCATTTTTCCAAATGGCCTAAATCACTCTGTAGACTTTGGAAATCCTCTTCATTATCCACAACACCCCCTATCTTGGTATCATCTGCATACTTACTAATCCAATTTACCACCCCTTCATCCAGATCATTGATGTACATGACAAACAACAAAGGACCCAACACAGATCCCTGAGGCACCCCACTAGTCACCTGCCTCCAACCCGACAAACAGCCATCCACCATTACCCTCTGGCTTCTCCCATTCAGCCACTGCTGAATCCATCTTGCTATTCCTGCATTTATACCCAACAGTTTAACCTTCTTAACCAACCTTCCATGAGGAACCTTGTCAAAGGCCTTTCAGTTCATCTGTCTCCCTCGATCCTCTGTCCTCTAGTACATCTGGGAGATTGTTTGTGTCTTCCTTAGTGAAGACAGAACCACAGTAGCTGTTCAACTCTTCTGCCATTTCCTTGTTCCCCATGATAATCTCACGGGTTTCTGCCTTCAAGGGACCCACATTTGTCTTTACTAATCTTTTTCTCTTAACATACCTAAATAAGCTTTTTTTATCCTTCTTTATAATCTTGGCCATCTTACCCTCATACTTCATCATTTCACCCTGTATTGCCCTTTTTGTTACCTTCTGTTGTCCTTTGAACGTTTCCCAATCCTCTGGCTTCCCGCTACTCTTTGCTATGTTATATATCTTTTCTTTTAGTTTTATTCCATCTCTAACTTCCCTTGTCAGCCACGGTTGCCTCTTATTCCCCTTAGAATGTTTCTTCCTCTTTGGAATGAAATGACCCCGCTTCTTCTGGATTATGCCCAGAAATTCCTGCCATTGCTGTTCCACCATCATTCCTGCTTTTCCAGTCGACCTTGGCCAGCTCCTCTCTCATGCCTTCATAGTCCCCTTTGTTCAATTGGAACACTGACACTTCTGATTTTACCTTCTCCCTCAAATTGCAGATTCAAACTTATCATATTATGGTCACTACCTCCAAGGTTCCTTTGCCTCTAGTTCCCTTATTAAATCTGGTTCATTAGACAACACTAAATCCAGAATAGCATTCTCTCTGGTAGGCTCCAGTATAAGCTGCTCTAAGAATCCATCTCAGAGGCACTCTACAAACTCCCTTTTTTGGGGTCCAGAACCAACCTTATTTTCCCAGTCTACCTGCATGTTGAAATCTCCCATAACCACAGTGGCATTACCTTTGTAACATGCCAATTTTAACTCCAGCTGCAACTTGCACCCTTTTATCCAGGCTACTGTTTGGGGGCCTTTATATAACTCCCATTAGTGTCTTCCTACCTTTACACTTCCTCAATTCTATCCACAGCGACTCTACATCGTCAGTCCCTATGACACCCCTCGAAAGACAAGGACAACATCCCCAACAGAGCTACCCCACCTCCTCTATCCACCTGCTTGTCCTTTCTATGGGACGTATAACCCTGAATACTCTGTTCCCAGTCGCGATCCTCCTGCAGCCATGTCTCTGTAATCCCCACAATGTCATATCTACCAATCTCTAACTGAGCCTCAAGCTCATCCACTTTACTTCTTATACTTTGTGCATTCATATATAATACTTTTAATACCATCCTCACCTTTCACATTGATTCCTGTTTCACTTGGACATACTCTCCTATCCTTTTGTGAGCTTTCCTGTCCCTGTTAATTCTGCTTTCTTTCTTAACTTTTCCTTTTCTCTTTCCCTTTAACTCCATCCTTGTATTTCCGATTTGTCTCCTCCACCCCCGCCCCCACTATTTAGTTTAAACCCACCTGTGTGTGGGTGGACAAACTTGGATTGAGAGGGATATATAGGATAGGCAGTTAGAACTTTTTTTTTTCCCCAGTGGAACTATCAAAGACTAGAGGGCATAGCCTCAAGCTGAGAGGGACAAAATTTAAAGGAGATGAAAGTGGCCAGAATTTTTGTTTAGAACGGTGGTGCCTGGAATGTCTGCCATGGAGGTAGATTTGTTACTAGCATCTTATAGGCTTTTTAAAAGGAGCTCATGGATATGCTGGGTGTGGAGAGATATGGATCATGTACAGGCAGATGAGATTAGTTTAGCTCACTATAATGTTTGGTACAAAGTTGTGGGCCGAGGCCCTATTCCTGTGCTGGCAATGTGACCTTCAACCCTGTGAGGTGGCGGTTAAAGAAGAGGGGGACTTGTATTATTGATTGAGTAGATTACACAGTAGTAGGTTGGGGAGGTTAGGACTAGTAGTTTATTCCTTGATGCACAGGAGACCGAGAGTTGATCTTGTAGAGGTGTATAAAATCTTAAAGGAAATGGATAAGGGTATAAGGTTATTTCCCAAGTTAAGGGAAACAAAAATTGGAGGGAATAGGTTTCAGCTGAGAGGGAAAATCTGAATGGCAACAGTTTCACAGAGGGTGGGGTGTATGAAACTAAGTGCCACATGAAGTAGTTGAGGGACAATAACGACATTTAGATCGGTGGAAATATAATATAAACGACATTTAGACCATATGGAAAGGAAATGTTTAGAGAAATATGAATAATGCACAGACATATGAGCTGTGGTGCTGTGACTTGGTTGACATAGGGGTTGAGTCAAAGGGCCTGCTTCCATGCTGTATGACTGCACCTGGCTGGAATGCAGGCTGTTGCTGAATACTGTCAGCACCTACTTCACTACTTCATGTGTTGACAGATTGCTGGAATCCTTTGGTCTCTCTCATCATCAGTTGGATGCTGTCTTCCGTTACTTTGCCTGGCTGCACAGCTTTCCTCCGTGCAAACTCAAGAATCAGCAACCACTATAGAAGTCATTACCATGGAGACATTTCTAAGCTTAGAAGAGCAGAATAGAAAAGATAGTAGCTTCCATTACATTCAACAGGTGGGGGATGAATGAGGATGTAGGATCAAGCCATTTCTAAGCTTAGAAGAGCAGAATAGCAGCTCGTAATGCTAACTGTAGGTACTCTGGAAATCCGGTAAACTCGTGATGTTTTTTCAACACTGTGAAAAATGTCCACGTGTAAAAAAATACTCGTGATGAAATTTAAAAAAACTTTTTACTCGTACGAGCCGCTACGAGACATCCACGAATTCCAACGGACCCGCTACGGACATTCTCCAAGTTCGAATCAGTGGAAAACTCGGGAGAACTCTTGAATTACCTCGTACAGTGGGACAGGCCCTTTACATAGTTGCAATGTTTCCCTCAGTTAGTAGCCCAACACCAGCTCTCACAGGCAGCGCCTCTGCACCAGACACAGGGGCAAATCCTGGATCTTTCTGGCCATCAGTGCAGAAGGACTCTCATAACCACTTTTAGTGTTGATTCCATAATGACTCATTCCTGAAAGAGCATCCTGCAAACTTAGCAACATACCGCACAATCTATTAATAAAGACCCCTAAGCAGCAGTTACATTTATTTTTGTTAGATTAATTACCCATCAGTAGGTTCTAACATGCGAGGACTGATGTGGTTCCACTGTGGTGTTTTGGTATCAGGAAATATGATTGAAGATGGAGTAGTTGGGTTCGTTTGAAGTTTGAAAAAATCATCGCTATCCTCTCGGCTGCCAGAAAAGCTTGGAAGCTGCATATAGTTACAAATGGATAAAAAGAGTCGGCTGTAAATTTGCAGATCTGAAATTTGTGATCTAAATATTTACATTTATGCTGCAAATTAACTTAACATTTAATAATTTGCTTCATGATGATTGCCTTCGTGCCATTTTAAATTTATTCATTCCAGTTTATATAACAATGAGTTAGCTTCTAATATTCTGTATTGAATCATCCTGTATATGTAGCTAAATATGCAAATGGTGGCCTTAAAAGAGCCACGTTCTGAGTTCCGTTTGTTTACCTCCAAAGGCACTAGAAATGTTATTGTAAACCTATTATCTAATTGGAGTTGTATATGGCCTACATGCATATATTTTATTTACCATGTTGTATGCCATGTTGTCCAACATTTTGAGTCATAAGAACCTTTTGGGTAATAACGCTCAACTATTTACAATTTTTAAATTTATTTTGCATTTAAACACCAAAAAGCCTACTGCCATATAAAGCAGGACTTTCACCAAAAACACATGAGAAGATTGCAGTGTAGGTTTACATCTGATGCATCTGTACATTTGTAAAATTGAGGGATTGGTGACTGAAGCCTATATAAATGGGACTGCCTAACAAAAACCATCAATGAAAAGATAATCTGACTTTTGATTCTAAATGAAAAAAAGAGTAGTTGGTACCAATTCGGGCACAAGATATTGTCTGATTAATATTACATGACTAAATGTATTTTATATGCAAAATCTCGGTGGATTAATGTACTGTCTCTTCCTGATTAAACTGCTTAAGCCATTGTGAGTAATGATTTGCTGACAGTGCTCTAGCTGCTGTTTATTTCACATTCCCATTTGATATTTGATCATATCAGCCCACCAACTCACACTGGTTCACAGAGCAATCCTAAACCCACAGTTTTTTTTCCTGAAATCTATTCTCCCCCAAATTCCAACTCTTCCTTGATTGTACAACACATCTACAGTCTAAGTGCAACTTACAATGGTCAATTATCCTCCCAATCTGTAAGTCTTTGTGATATAGGAGGAAAGTGGAGCACCTGGGGGAAAACCAGAGCACTCCAGTTTCATCCTGCAACCCAAAGACAAGGGGAGAACAGTTAATTCTATATTGTCAGCATAGGAGTTGAGGACTGAACCCGGGTCGTCAGAACTATGAGGCAGCAAATCTACTACCTGAACCACTGTTTCACCTTAAATTAACAATTTGTGTTTTATACTTGCCTATCTAATACCTTGGATGGCTGAATTGGATGTTAAATTGTGTGGGATAGAGGATAATCTCCTCATCCTTTATGACAATAGTATTTACAGCATAACCCTTGTGAGGATTATAATTATGTTTCTAATTGTCATGCTACACAAACTGTAGGCATGTGCAGACTATAGACATGTCTATCAGTGCTGTTCACAATCCTTCAGATGTATATTCACTAATGCCATATAAAATTGCAGTAACATATCTCGCATTGATAAACCAAACCCAATAGAAATAGCAGGGGACATTAATTTAGATTTCAAAAGAATTTGGTTATAATATTTAAGCATTTAAAAATATTTAAAGAATATTTTATTCTAAAGAGTGTCCCTAACCTTTATTCGCTTATGTTCAAATTCTGTGTCATTGAAAATGTCTTCATGTTCATCCTTTGGCATATGTTCCAGGAAGGATCTTACTTGGTGCTTTCTTTTCAGTGTTCCAGGCCGTGCTATGATTTTTTTAGGTTCCTCTATAAAGCATAACATTTATTGAATAATTGGGCAGACAAAAAGGCACATCTTTGATTATCTTACCTAATCATGCAACTTTTTAAGCACAGGCAGATTAATTTTCATAATCCAATAACACTCTCACAAAGAAGGTATTAATATAAAACCAATTGCTGGCTATATGTAGTTTTGGGAGGTTTTATTTTTAAATAAATCTGCACTTACAGGACTTAAATTAAAATATTAATTAATTGCTTTCTATATTGTAAAGTGAATAAAAGGCTCTAAAGAAGCACAAGAGAAATGGAAATATTCATAATGTAATAGAGTGTCTGGTAGAGCACTTTACCAGATAGTTAACCATTCTCCCCTAACTTTCAACACAGGTTTTAATACAGAAACAAATTGTACATATCTTTTCCAGAGCAACAAATACAGTATATTTAAAATAGCTAATGGCCCCAGGAAACAAAGGAGAGGACAAAGAAATGTCGTGGAAAAGGGCGAGTGGGACAATGGGGGTGACCTAGAGCCAAATGAGGGGGCAGAAAGCCCACAGGAAAAGTATGCTGGAGGAGAGAAAAAGTGTATTGAACAAAAGCAAGAAGAGAAAGAATTGGAGCAGCACAGTGGCACAGCGGTAGAGTTGCTGCCTTACAGCGCTGGTGACCCGGGTTCAACCCCGACTGCGGGTGCTGTCCGTAAGGAGTTTGTACGATCTCCTCATGACGGTATGGATTTTCTCTGAGATCTTCGGTTTCCTCCCACACTCCAAAGACGTACTGGTTTGTAGGTTAATTGGCTTTGTATAAGTGTAAATTGTCCCTAATGTGTGTTAATGTGGATGGTATTAATGTGCGGGGCTTGCTGGTCGGTGCAGACTCGGTGGGCTGAAGGGCCTGTTTCTACGCTGCATCTCTAAACTAAAATGCAAGAATGGTGACAGGTATGCAAAAGAAGTGTATTACACAGAATCTTAATGGTGGAAAATGAGAAGGCATTGAGGAACAGAAGAGGAGAGTGGCATTATTGCTGTTGAAAGTACGATGGGGCAAATCTAATGGTGATAATGTGGGGTGGAAGTGTTCGGTTACATCTGGAGGAACTAACTTTAAGAAAAACTGGATCATGGAAAATGTTCAACGTAAGAATTGTATTCTTTAAAATTTTTGGCAAAAGAATCCAGTAATTCAAATTTTTTTAAATAACAGGGAACTTTGGTTGCGTTTTTCATCATTTCCTCAGAATCGAAAGCACATACTCCTTTGCTCATAAAAAATGATAAAATGAAGAGTGGAGAACACTGGTTGAAATTGGATATAAAAAAGTGCATCAGTTTCTGCAGCAATTGAATTGAGATTAGATACCTTTTTCTATGGATAATATATGCTCTTAATAGCTGATGGCTAACTAAGTTGCTAAAGTATGAGTCAATAATCATAGTGGAAAATGAGTTGATGACTGATGGAAAAAGGCATTGTTTTCCCCCCAAATGTTTACAAATGGGGCATTTGTATTCTAACCTTGCTTGTTTTTATCACTGGAACCTTTATTCTTCTTCTGTTTCACTTCAGTTTTTTTGCACCATTTAGGCTGTTGCTCAGCTAGGTACTTTTGTTGGCACTCCTCAGCAGAACGTGTACCAACGGATGCTGCAACGTTTTCCCAGAAACCATATTTATGTTTCGGAAATGCTGCAACTGATCTATTAGGAAAGACATAATGAAGAAGTAAACACATATTAAGATCATTTTTATAAATTGTGAATTCTCCATATATTACTGGAGTGAAGCAGTAATAAATCAAAGGAGAAAGTAAGTAATATAATAAACATAAATAAGAATGTGGAGGCACCCATGCTAAAGTGTCAACTTTAAGACATTAGATTTTTTCAGTTCGATCAAAGGGGGTGGATATAAAGACAGCAGTGTAGAAGTTGCTCCTTTGAATAAAGAAGGCAATAAAACGGGAGATTTCTTTACCGTAACAAGTTTAAATTGTGCTTACTGGGGAAAATTGTACAGCCAAAAGTGGAGAAGAATATCCAATTTATGAATTCTGTTAAATGCTCATTACACTGATTTGCATAATTCTTGCTTCATTAGTCAATTTATCAGGACAGTAAGAAAGTGTAGTTCTTTTGGCTTGTTCTTATATTAATATTCTGAATCAATGATGAAATTGGGGGCCAATGTGCTGTGTAATAGACAGCGTATGCATTATGTACTTGGTGGCTATCTGTAATCGAAGATCACTCTTATTCATGAAACCATCTAAAATCCCACAACTCTAATTCAGTGAGACACAGTTATGAACTCTAAAGAAGGGTCTCGACCCAACACGTCACCCATTCCTTCCCTCCAGAGATGCTGCCTGACCCGCTGAGTTACTCCAGCGTTTTGGTTCAACCTTCGATTTATACCAGCATCTGCAGTTCTTTCCTACACATAGGATCTTCCTCTTCCAAGTACCAACTGATTTCTGATTACGGCAGAGATTAATAGTCGATCTGGTGATTTTCAAAAAAAATGCCAAGAAAGGCAAAGACCATCTTAGCAGGAAGCTCACAGTGATGTGATAGATGACAAACATCTGAAGGGAAATGTCAGCATTATTGGCAGAATAGTCTTATGAGATAACAAAATGGTGCCATTAGCTAGTGAGTATACATAGGAGAAACAGTCAGATGGCTAACCAATTCTGAATATTTTGAACTGCTGCTATTCCCTTCTTTAATGCCGTTATTAAATGAGGACATCAGCCCATTACACTTTTTTCACTAATCTCTCAATCATTGATAATATGAGCTTAAGTTCATGTTTTTCCACAACTGCAAGTTATATTTAGGATGAGAGCTTCAATTGAAAAACTGGCATCGAAGGCATATCTCTGCCCACTCTCCTAACCTGTCCAAGTCCTTCTGCAGAGGCATTGCTTCCTATACACAGCCTGCCCTCCACCTATCTTAGTATCATCTGCAAACTTGGCCACAAAGCCTTCAATCCCCTTATCCAAATCATTAATATACAACGTGAAGAGAAGTGGCCCCAGCACAGACCTTTGCGGAACTCCAATAGTCAACCTGAAAAAGTGCCTTTCATTGCAACTTTACCTTTTGCCATTGAGCCGACCGATTATCCATACTAGTATCTTCCCTTTAATACCATGGGCTCTCATCTTCCCTAGCAGCCTAACGTGTGGCACATTATTGAAGGTACGTCCCTGTTAATGAAGGGCAAGGCAGGCAAACGTAAGGAAGCTTGGCAGACGAGGGAAATTGAGGCATTGGTCAAGAATAAGAAGGATGCGTGGGACAGGTATAGGCAGCTGGGATCAAGTGTATCCCTAGAGGAGTCTTGGGAACTAAGGAATAAACTAAAAATTGAAATCAGAAGGGCATAAAGGAGCCAGGAGATAGCTCTGGCAGTTTGCATTAAGGACAATCCCAAGAGATTTTATAAATACATAAGGGAGAAATGGGTAACTAGAGAGTGTGGGACGTCTCAAAAATCATAATGGTTCCTCCGTGTGGAGCCAGAAGAGGTGGGCAAGGTCCTCAATGAGTATTTCTCCTCTGTATTTACTGAGGAGAAAGATAGGATGACGGAAGAACTAGGGGCAGTCAATGGAATTGTCTTGAGAGCCGTCAGTGTTACATTTGAAGAGTTGCTGAAGGTACTATCGTGTATGAAGGTAGATACATTTCCTGGGTCTGATCAGATATATCCGAGGACATTGTAAAAAACTAGAGGCAAATTGCAGGAGCCCTGGTTGAAATTTACGAGTCGTCTTCTATACAGGAGAGGTACCGGAAGACTGGAGGGTGGCAAATGTTGTGCCTCTATTCAACAAGAGCTGCAAGGAAAATGTTTTGAACTAAAGGCCAGTGAGCTTGTAGTCGGAAAGAAACTAGAGAGTATTCTGAGGGATAGGATATACAGGCATTTAGATGAACAAGGCTGATTAGGGATAGTCAGCATGATTTTGTAGGTGGGAGGTCGTGTCTCACAAATCTGATTGAGTTTTTGAAGACATGACCAAAAAGAGCAGAGCTGTAGATGTGGTATATATGGACTTCAATAAAGCATTCGACAAGGTTCAGCATGGTAGTCTGCTCTGGAAGGTTAGATCGCATGGGATCGAAGGAGAGATAGCTGAATTAATAGAAAATTAACCATATGACCATATAACAATTACAGCACGGAAACAGGCCATCTTGGCTCTTCTAGTCCGTGCTGAACACTTATTCTCCCCTAGTCCCATCTACCTGCACTCAGACCATAACCCTCCATTCCTTTCCCGTCCATATACCTATCCAATTTATTTTTAAATGATAAAATCGAACCTGCCTCCACCACTTCCACTGGAAGCTCATTCCACACAGCTACCACTCTCTGAGTAAAGAAGTTCCCCCTCATGTTACCCCTAAACTTCTGTCCCTTAATTCTCAAGTCATGTCCTCTTGTTTGAATCTTCCCTACTCTCAATGGGAAAAGCTTATCCACGTCAACTCTGTCTATCCCTCTCATCATTTTAAAGACCTCTATCAAGTCCCCATTTAACCTTCTGCGCTCCAAAGAATAAAGACCATAAAGATCTTTACCAGAAGCTTTCCCGTTTAAAGCAGTCTTTCAACCTGGCCCACCTTGATCAGACAACATTATCTGCCCCAATCATCATCAGTCCAGGCAGC
Source organism: Amblyraja radiata (assembly GCF_010909765.2). Classification (NCBI taxonomy): domain Eukaryota; kingdom Metazoa; phylum Chordata; class Chondrichthyes; order Rajiformes; family Rajidae; genus Amblyraja; species Amblyraja radiata. Next base: position 50,217,322 of record NC_045964.1, on the reverse strand, counting down.
ATGAACTTGCATCAGCATACCTGATCTAAAGGTATTAGCAACACACCCATGCAGACTGTAATAATACTAATATTTCTCGTACAATTCACACTATTTAATAGAGGCAGTGTCCAGAATGCCATGCTTAATGGGCTCAAGCATTTGCCAAAAACATTTACAATATCTTGTTGTTTTGATTTTTATTGAAAGGTTACTAAGATAAATTATCAGCAAGAAATTTATTTGAAAAACATATAATAGTATTGAGCATAAAATCAATACGGTAATTGAGCTCTTACTTGTGCAGACAGTGGAGTTCTTTCTTAGTCCAGTGTACTGCTTCAGCATCATCAACCGATGGTAAGGAATTGCATAGTCTTTGATCTTTCTGCCCAGACCTAGTACAGGTTTCTGAGCCTGTATCTGTTGTTGATCTATTTTTTGGCATTGCCTTTTGAAAAGATCTTGCTGAATGTTTTGGTTTTCCTTCTGTGAAAACTTCCACCTCATTTGTTTCAGTTTGCAAAACATCTCCAGTAGATGACAGGGCTCTATTGAACTGATTTTGGTGTTGTCTTTTTGAAGATCGTTGGTTATACTCTGACACACTAGTTCCAAAGTTGTCATCATTTAGTTCTGCTGCACCCATTTGATAATCCTGATTTGTTTTAATATTAGCATTTAAGCTAAGTGCCTTGTTGATGATCTTGCCAATGTCCTCCTTGGTTGGAAGTGATACCGTCTTCTCAGATACAAATTGATTTCTCATTGAAGGAGCAAGTTTTGATTGAATCAATGACTCTTCTGATTGAGACTCTTTGACACCAATACCTCCCTTAATTGCCAGTCCTCGGTTTTTCTGATTGACACACTGTTTGGAATTCATTCTTTTTAATTTTCTTCTAATGTTAATCTTGATATCTTCATTGGATGTAAAAGTCTCTGCTGATGAAAGCAAAGGTTCATTTTTTTGGAGTGATTTTGAAGAGTGATTTCCATTTTCATTATGGCTTTGAGAAACATATTTTTCATTGAAATCCTCCATTTCAGATGATTCTGTCATTTTGACTGGAGATACATTTCTCCCATTTTTGCTGTTTTGGGTATTGTGTTGTGTTTTTGCTTTTTTAGATGTTGATTCGCTTGATTTTATTGTTCCATTCCTTAACTTGCTAAAGTTCTGAAGTATTGCTTTCATGGGTCTATCGTTAGATTTGTCTTCAAACATGTCGCTCTCACGTGTATCCCCTATTTCAGATGATGTATCCACATTTACAGAGATCAATTTGTTTCCTTTCTTTGTGTTCTGCTGAACATTGTATAAACCCCCATCTAATTTTACCATTTTGTTCCTTAGTGTATAAGGATCACGAATTGGGGTTAAAACAATCAATGGGGTTAATTTACGATGATTTCTATGTTTTCTTATTTCATTATTTAAAGTACTTCCGTCCGATTTTAAAGTGGCCTCTCGTGTCAGCTTTTGTGGCTGATTTTTCAGACTATATTTCACCTGTTGCTTTTTGGATTTTTCATTTGCAATTGTTGTCCCTTTAGCATCTCTTTTAATCTTCAAAACATGATCTATTAGAAAACATACAAAATTTAATTGTAGATTTGGTATTTAAATACAGTGAGCATCTATTGGAAATTATATGTTTTGCAAGGTCTCTTATAAATCTCTCCCCTCTCACCATAGGCCCACGCCCTCTAATTTTAGAATCCTTTACCCTGGGGAGAAAGACTGAGTGTTCACTTTTGCAGAAACCTCATGATCATGTCACCCGTCAGCCTCTTTCACTCCAAACAAAGTCCCAGCCTACCCAACCTCTCCCACAAGTCCAGGTAACATTCTGGTGAATATCTTCCTACGCCTTTCCAACTTAATTATATATTACCTAAAGTTGGATGACCAGAACTGAACATAATACTCCAAGTGTGGTCTCACACTTTTGCTTAGAAAATCATGTGTTTTACCATTGTAGAGCACAAAATCAGCTCTGGATGGAGGAATCAGTTGGGGAGAAAGAGAAAAAAGGCACACAAGAAGCAACTTCATAGCTGTACATAGAATGTAACATGCTAACATATATTTGGCACCTGAAAAAAGGTACCACGGTAGTGTACTTACTTCTAATAAATAAAAATTAAAAAAATTTAAAAAGCAACTTCAATTTCTCAGGGAGGACTTTGACATTGTTATTTCTTAAATTTACATAGAAATCAAAACACAAAAAGGTCAATTTGTTAATTGTTCTGCCAGCATTAAGCACAGCACATGCTTCCTCCAAACCTCATTCCTCACTTAACTCATTAATACGTACTTATTTTCCTTTCTCCTCCATATATAGATCTAGATTTCTCTTAAATGCATCAATATGATTGATAATATCTCAACAATGTTTTTATGACATAGAAACATAGAAAATAGGTGCAGGAGTAGGCCATTCGGCCCTTCGAGCCTGCACCGCCATTCAATATGATCATGGCTGATCATCCACCTCAGTATCCTGTACCTGCCCTCTCCATACCCCCTGATCCCATTAGCCACAAGGTCCACATCTAACTCCCTCTTAAATATAGCCAATGAACTGGCCTCAACTACCTTCTGTGGCAGAGAATTCCAGATTCACCACTCTCTGTGTGAAAAATGTGTTTCTCATCTCGGTCCTAAAAGACCTCCCCCTTATCCTTAAACTGTGACCCCGTGTTCTGGACATCCCCAACATCGGGAACAATCTTCCTGCATCTAGCCTGTCTAACCCCTTAAGAATTTTGTAAGTTTCTATAAGATCCCCCCTCAATCTTCTAAATTCTAGCGAGTACAAGCCGAGTCTATCCAGTCTTTCTTCTTATGAAAGTCCTGACATCCCAGGAATCAGTCTGGTGAACCTTCTCTGTACTCCCTCTATGGCAAGAATGTCTTTCCTCAGATTATGAGACCAAAACTGTAAACAATACTCCAGGTGTGGTCTCACCAAGGCCCTGTACAACTGCAGTAGAACCTCCCTGCTCCTTTACTCAAATCCTTTTGCTATGAATGCTAACATATCATTCGCTTTCATCGGGGGGGAGAGTGCAGTGGAGAGATAAGTTTTTTTGCCTTCCATCACAACGATGTGATGGATGTTTGTGTAAACTGTGTTGTGTCTCGGGTCTTTTTTGTTTTGTAATGTATGGCTGCAGAAACGACATTTCGTTTGGACCTCAAGGGGTCCAAATGACAAATAAATTGAATTGTATTGTATTCAGTGCCTGCTGCACCTGCATGCCTACTTTCAATGAATGGTGTACCATGACGCCCAGGTCTCGTTGCATCTCCCCTTTTCCTAATCAGCCACCATTCAGATAATAGTCTACTTTCCTGTTCTTGCCACCAAAGTGGATAACCTCACATTTATCCACATTATACTGCATCTGCCATGCATTTGCCCACTCACCCAACCTATCCAAGTCGCCTTGCAGCCTCCTAGCATCTTCCTCACAGCTAACACTGCCCCCCAGCTTTGTGTCATCCTCAAACTTGGAGATGTTGCATTCAATTCCCTCGTCCAAATCATTAATAAATATTGTAAATAGCTGGGGTCCAAGCACTGAGCCTTGCGGTACCCCACTAGTCACTGCCTGCCATTCTGAAAAGGACCTGTTTACTCCTACTCTTTACTTCCTGTCTGCCAGCCTGTTCTCTATCCACATCAATACTGAACCCCCAATACCGTGTGCTTTAAGTTTGCATACTAATCTCTTATGTGGGACCTTGTCGAAAGCCTTCTGAAAGTCCAGATATAACACATCCACTGGTTCTCCCTTATCCACTCTACTAGTTACATCCTCGAAAAATTCTATAAGATTTACCTTTCATAAATCCATGCTAACTTTGTCCAATGATTTCACCACTTTCCAAATGTGCTGCTATCCCATCTTTAATAACTGACTCTAGCATTTTCCCCACTACCCGGTTCTTCTCTCCCTCCCTTTTTAAAAAGTGCGGTTCCATTAGCTACCCTCCAATCCTCAGGAACTACTCCAGAATCTAAAGAGTTTTGAAAAATTATCACTAATGCATCCACTATTTCTGGGGCTACTTCCTTAAGTACTCTGGGATGCAGCCTATCTGGCCCTGGGGACTTATCGGCCTTTAATCCATTCAATTTACCTAACACCACTTCCCGGCTAACCTGGATGCGCTCAGTCTCATTGAAACAAAGGTTCTGCCATCAACTATTGCACATTTTGTTTTCAAGAATATTATAGGAAATAAAATATCAAATAAAAGTTTTAAAATCTGTGGAACTATGAAACTGAAAAGATGAATGTGCATTACTTAAATAATTACAGAAAAGTTACATTTTCTTACGTTTATTGTTCCTTCTATTTGAACTTTCTGCAGGCATTTTTGAGGTCAAGGGGCTTCCATTTCGGTCATTCCCTCCCTGAATTTTTTTGTATAAAAACAACAAAAGTTACTTTAATGTCATAGATAATTGTTGTCTATTTATTTATTTAAAAAAATTATACTCACTGTATTCAAATAATCAGTTCCACCCTTCATGACAGTAACATTCAAGCTGTTGTCAGTCACCATTCTCTGCCCCCGCCAATACTCCATTGGAGCCTTAATGCAACGACCACTACGACTGTATTGTGTTTTCATGGAAATGTTACAATCTATTTAAAAACATTATAAATCTACATAAATATATATAAAAATAAATTAACATTAAACATTGTGAAATAGTTAAATGGCAATACCCGCAACCCCACCTTTCTCCAACCCTGCATTCCTTTGTGATACAATACTTTTGGTTTGGCATCGCTGACATTATAATTACCAAAGTCAAATCATTAATTCTTTTGCTTAAAGCAAAAACATAACTTCTAGGTTTCAATATACTTGTTTTTGGCAGATTTGCATATTCTACTCAATTATTGATAAAGCTGTGAAATAAAATAACAAACTACTGGAGGAATCTAAGCTAGATTTAGTACACATCTTGGTACAGAAGAGGGACAGGGCCTTTGGCTCATGAGTGTCGCAGATGTTGCCAAATTAAACTAATTTCTTCTGCCTGCACATGATCCACATCCCTCTTGCATATTAATGTGTCCATCTCAAAGCCTCTGAAATGCTACTATTATATCTTCTTCCAGGGCTACCCCTGGCAGTGAGTTCCAAATGCCTCTGCCTGACATATTAAGCATTTGCAGCAATTTTTGTTCTTATTAGATAAGTAAAGAACTTCAGCTCCAAGCGTCCCCAGAATACAGGGTACACTCTGGGTTCCTTATTTAAACAAAGATGTACTCTACTGGGAGGTGATACATGAAGGTTTCACCAGTATTGATTCCCCAACTGCTTGTGGGGTGGGGGAAGAATGCTGATAAAGGGGTATGAGCCTGCTCAATGTGTAGTTTAGATGAATGGGAAATGATCTTAAGATACCAAGATGAAAAAATATCCAAGAACATATTTACGTGATCGGCAGAAATATTTGATATGATACATCAGACATTTTAGCAAAAAATTCAATAGAACTAAAAATGTAAATTCAAAATTGGTTGCAGAGGCTACCGAAAGTAGGGAAAATTTGAATGTATTTTGATGAATAATTGCTAATTATGTAGTTTTTGGGCATCCTGGACTTGAACGAAGGAATAGACTACAATCATAACAGAAATACTAAATGAGGCACAGTAGGTGTGGATGGAAACTATACAGACGCAGAAAAGAACAAAGACATAATTGCACAAATTCTCCAAAGTCAATGAACAGATTCAAGAATATTCAAATAGGCTAATGAACTTATCTCAAGGCAGTTGCAATGCAAAAAGAAGTTTGCTTCAGCAGTAACTTGTAAAGGGATACACGGAACAAGTGAACAAAATTACAACTGATACGGCTCCAAGTGGGAAAGTGCAAAATGTATATTGGACTATATAAGACTAATCAGACAAGTTTCTTAAAGGTTAAAAACCAGGAATTATGTAAGTACAACTACATTAATCACCAAAAGTCAAGCAAATTAAGTAACAAAAATGAAATGTCGATTATATTTTAAGAGCTCAGGGGTAAACATGATTTCCAACATACAAAACCGTAATGATTATCTCTAATCAGCCTCTGTCTATCCAAATACACATGTATCTTATCCCTTTGAATCCCCTCCAATAACTTACCTACTGAGTAGTTAGGCTTACTGGTCAATAGTTCCCAGGCTTTTCCTTACAACCCTTCTGAAACAAAGCCACAATATGAGCCAGTCTCCAGTCATCTGGCACCTCACCCTGTCTAACAATGAATCATATATCTGCCCCTGCAATTTCTCGAGCTTCCAACGGTATTCTTGGATATATCTGATCAGGCCAGGAAGATTTATCTACCTTCATACGCTTTAGGACGTCCAGCCCCTCCTTGTCCGTAATACTCAAAGCAATTCCATTAACCTTCACAGGTTCCCCATCTTCATGTCTGTCTCCACAGTAAAAACAGGAGAAGTACTTGCAAACCTTGTTCATCACCTGCGGCTCCTCTCATAGATGATTGCTTTGGTTTCTGAGGGGCCTTATTCTCTCTCTAGTTACACTTTCGCTTAATATGCTTATAAAATATATTTTAAAATACCATTGGATAGTGGTTAATTCATGCAACATCCTATTACTACCAACAGTTGTACAAAGGTACTCAAGATACAGTGCATTCATAAGCCAATTCATAATTAAGCACACACCAGCTGATCAAATAACTCATTATCAAAAAGTATTTTTCTATCTTGAATATATTTTATAAATGACAAATTAAACATTCACAGGAGGATTAAAAAATTAGTATTTCCTACTGTACAGCCAAGCCATTGCTGTTCCACTAAAACCTGTATTAGAAAACAACAAATGTCTCCATCGCCACATCCTTTGGTCACCTTTACATCCTTTGACTACCTCGGCATTCCTTCTTTTTACATTGCAGTGACATGGGCAATTACTCCAAGTACAATGAGCCCACCTTTGCTCTACAGTTTGATGCACCTAACCATTTTGTTCATCTCCAATTTAAATAGTTGGCTATTTTCTAATGATGACCAAATATTGTACAAACTTACCATTCGCATATTTTTTGTGCCCTTCGTTTGCCATCCTTTGTTTAGCCAGCTTGTGCCTGGTAGTCGGAGTCTCATCCATCTCAATTGAGAGTATATCTTGTGATTTCAGCAATTTCATTGAAGATAACTTTTGAATTCTGTCTCCGTTATCCTTTTTTATGTCTGGATTGTTAGGCTTTTCGCTAAAAATAACAATTACAGCAAACTAAAAAAAATCAAGACATTTATATTTTCTATATTGATTTTTCAAACTGGAATAATTTATTTACGTACCTTTTACTTTCAAGGAGTTGTTCAATACGATTCTTCCAATCCAATGGAAAACCATGACAGAAGCGTTTTAACAATGTGCCAGAGATTCCTGTTTTTGAAAAATAAATCTATTATTCCAAAACAAGAATTTTCTATTCTACTCTGTGATGAGCAATTGTCTCAAATAAATAAATAAATAAATAAGTGTGTGTGTAAGCACATGGTATTGGGGGTTCAGTATTGATGTGGATAGAGAACTGGCTGGCAAACAGGAAGCAAAGAGTAGGAGTAAACGGGTCCTTTTCACAATGGCAGGCAGTGACAAGTGGGGTACCGCAAGGCTCAGTGCTGGGACCCCAGCTATTTACAATATATATTAATGATTTGGACGAGGGAATTGAATGTAACAGCTCCAAGTTTGCGGATGACACTAAGCTGGGGGGCAGTGTTAGCTGTGAGGAGGATGCTAGGAGGCTGCAAGGTGACTTGGATAGGCTGGGTGAGTGGGCAAATGTATGGCAGATGCAGTATAATGTGGATAAATGTGAGGTTATCCACTCTGGTGGCAAAAACAGGAAAGCAGACTATTATCTAAATGGTGGCCGATTAGGAAAAGGGGAGATGCAACGAGACCTGGGTGTCATGGTACACCAGTTATTGAAAGTAGGCATGCAGGTGCAGCAGGCAGTGAAGAAAGCAAATGGTTTGTAAGCATTCATAGCAAAAGGATTCGAGTATAGGAGCAGAGAGGTTCTACTGAAGTTGTACAGGGTCTTGGTGAGACCACACCTGGAGTATTGCGTACAGTTTTGGTCTCCAAATCTGAGGAAGGACATTATTGCCTTAGAGGGAGTGCAAAGAAGGTTCACCAGACTGATTCCTGGGATGTCAGGGCTATCATATGAAGAAAGACTGGATAGACTCGGCTGGTACTCGCTAGAATTTAGGAGATTGAGGGGGGATCTTATAGAAACTTACAAAAGTCTTAAGGGGTTGGACAGGCTAGATGCAGGAAGATTGTTCCCGATGTTGGGGAAGTCCAGGACAAGGGGTCACAGCTTTAGGATAAGGGGGAAATCCTTTAAGACCGAGATGAGAAAAACATTTTTCACACAGAGTGGTGAATCTCTGGAACTCTCTGCCAGAGGGTAGTTGAGGCCAGTTCATTGGCTATATTTAAGAGGGAGTTAGATGTGGCCCTTGTGGCTAAAGGGATCAGGGGGTATGGAGAGAAGGCAGGTACGGGATACTGAGTTGGATGATCAGCCATGATCATATTGAATGGCGGTGCAGGCTCGAAGGGCTGAATGGCTTACTCCTGCATCTATTTTCTATGTATACACACACACACACACAAACATATATATATATATATATGTATACTATATATATACACACACATATATGTGTATGTATATATATGCACACACTCACATATATATACACACACCCATATATATATATACACATACACACACACACACAATCACTTTACTTTCTTCAAAGCATGTTAGCAGCTATCATTCTTATCAACTGAAGATAGACACAAAAAGCTGGAGAAACTCAGCAGGACAGGCAGCATCTCTGGAGAGAAGGAATGGGTGACGTTTTGGGTCGAGACTCTTCTTCAAACTGGTTAAGAATTAGGGAAACAAGAGATATAGACGATGATGTAGAGAGATAAGGAACAATGAGTGAAAGGTATGCAAAAAATTAACGATGAAAAAAGGAAACAGGCCGTTGTTAGCTGTTTGTTGGGTGAAAACGAGAAGCTAGTGCGACTTGTGTGGAGGAGGGATAGAGAGAGAGAGGGAATGTCGGGCTACCTGAAGTTAGAGAAATCAATATTCATACCACTGGGCTGTAAGCTGCCCAAGTGAAATATGAGATGCTGTTCCTCCAATTTGTATTTAGCCTCACTATGACAATGGAGGAGACCAAGGACAGAAAGGTCTGTGTGGGAATGGGAAGGAGAAATAAAGTGTTTAGCAACCGGGAGATAAAACTAATAGAAGTTTAAACCAGCATCTGCTGTTCCATCCTACATATTAATCAAGAATAGTATCTCTTTTAAGATGACAATTTTATACCGTACCAACTTCATCAAGATACATTACTTTCTACTCTGGTCATCATAACAGGGAGGGTTCAAAAATAATAGATTTATTAGGATATCAGATATGGGGGGTTGAACCCATCTGCAAAGGATGAAAATAATTTTGTTTATATTCTAGGGAAAAGAGATTGGGAAATGGAGTAATGAATGACTGTAAAATTTTGGAAACTTTTAACACAGCAGGGCATGTATTTTCACTTTATGGAAAAGCAAAAACAATCTGTCGTAGTTTAACTTAGTGTAAAAATACAGCGTGGAAACAGGCTCTTCGGCCCGCTGAGTCCTCGTTGACCATTAATCACCCGTACGCTAGTTGTATCCTATACACTAGGAGTAATTAAACTACAAACCTACACATCTTTGGAATGTGGGAAGAAACCGGAACATCCAAGCAGTTACAGGGAGAATGTACACAGACAGTATCTAACCTGGGTTTCTGGCTCTGAGGCAGCAGCTCTATGCTGCGCCACTGTGCCACCCTATTCCTGAAGTCTAATCTCTTAGTTTGAGGCTGCATCTACTCTGAGAAGCACCCATAACATTTTTGTTTCTATCCGAATACTAACAGATATTACATTAAGGTACTCTTGATGAAACACAATCGTGTAGAGAATATATAGGAAAGAAGAGATTGAGGCTAATTGAGAACTGAAAATACTGAAAGTACTTAACAGATCAAACTGCATCCATGGATTGAGATAGCTAGGGTTACAGATCGATGACCTTTCATCAGATGGATATTAATCGCGTAGTTCTATAAATCAAGAAATAGTCAGATGGCTTCTAAATGTGCTGCACCATTCTATGAATTCAGCAGATACTCATTCAGGCTTAGAATGTAGAAAGGATAGAACATATTACCGAAAATCTAGAAATGCATACATGGAAATGGAAGACTGTGGCAATATCGTTAGAAAAAATGGTAGGAATTTTCAGAAGAACATAAACACAATGGACTATCTAGGCCAAGTGATTTGTTTCAACAATACATTTGAGAATAAATTTTAGTTTAAACACAAAACATCTGTGCCAAATAATTATGTTCCAATAGAACATATACGGCCACTCTTGTATACCTTGGTTCTTCATCGTAACGTAATCCATTGGACCTTTCAGAACATAAATTGAACCAGTAATAGATTTCAGTTCTGTCTGGTTAATTCGTTCAGCAATTACATTACTATGCCAGTATATTTCATCCCTGTTTGGGAAACACATATGTATTAGTTTATATAGTATGTTTAATATATAAAAGATTTAACACCAATACTTAAAGCACCAGATATGCTATTGAACATAACCAAATTAATTGCCTCCATTAAATTAGAAGCAAAAAAACATTAACACCTATAAGTTAGGGAGATGGATAGGAGACTCCATGGCAGCAATGGCAATGGGAAAACAGTCTGGGAGTAATTCAATTATAGAATTGTAAGAAAAATAGACTTACTTATGCATTTTGTACAGGTAATATCATTGGGATCAGAGCGAGTACAATATAGATTACTATTTCTAGCAGTCGTTTCTAGTAATAATTCAAATTGGGAAAAAGTAGAGTCATGATAACGCATTTCTAAATAATCAACTTACATAATGATTCGTTTCTGGAAGTTACAGTGGTGGAGAAACAGCGCCACACAAATTGAATGATTTGATTTTGACTTCTTCAGTTTTTTTAGATGGAAATGTTTCCCTGATGTCTTGGTTTTTTAAGATATTTTGTTTCTTTAATGGTTTGACTTCTTCTTGTTGTTTAGTTCAACCAGAAAGACCTGGGCTTTGAGCTCTACACAATGCTGATTGATCTCAACCTGGAAGTTTTAAAATTCTCATTACCATACCAGACAAGGGGAACTTAGCCAGAAGATCTAAATGATGCAAAAATGATTTCCTACTGAATACCATATTGGGTAGAACAAAATTCAGATCTTTCTGGCTCATCATCTGCCAACCCGGCATCTAACTCAGATTGACCGTAAGCAAAGCGTCTCACAATAGGGGGGGGAAGAGGTGGGAAGGTGTTTAAAAAAAGGGACTAAGTTCTGATCAAAATAAATGGTAAATTACCTTTTTCCTTCAACACAAATTTCCTTGCTGCTTTTTATTTGCTGGATGATCCAATTTGTCAGTGTAATCTTCTTTTCCTATATATTTAGAGAATTATATTACACAGATATATCATTAAAGAATCTATCACACTTGAAAATATTAACCAGATAATTAGCAAGTTTGCAGATGATACAAATGTGGGTGGTTTTACAGATAGTGAAGATGGTTGTGAAAAATTGCAGCAGGATCTTGATCGATTGGCCAAGTGGGCTGAAGAATGGTTGATGGAATAATGTGTGTGTAGCATTTTGGGAAGTGTAACAAGGGCAGGACCTACACAGTGAATGGTGGGACTCTGGGTAGTGTTGTAGAGAAGAGGGATCTAGGAGTGCAGGTGCATAGTTCCCTGAAGGTGGAGTCATAGAACATAGAACATAGAAAATAGGTGCAGGAAGAGGCCATTCGGCCCTTCGAGCCAGCACTGCCATTCATTGTGATCATGGCTGATCGTCCCCAATCAATAACCCATGCCTGCCTTCTCCTCATATCCCTTGATTCCACCAGCGCCATGAGCTTTATCTAGTCGCAATTACAGTGCATTCAGAAAGTATTCAGACTCGTTCACTTTTTCCACAATTTGTTACGTTACAGCCTTATTCTAAAATGGATTATATTCTTTTTTTTTTAAATCATCAATCTACACACAATACCCTATAATAAAAAAAGCAAAAACAGGTGTTCAGAAATTTAGTAATTAAAAAGAAATAACTGAAATATCACATTTACATAAGTATTCAGACCCTTTACTCAGTACTTTGTTGAGGCACCTTTGGCAGCGATTACAGTGTCAAGTCTTCTTGGGTATGACGCTACAAGCTTGCAGGGCACTCACTTAACTTTTTTTCCCTGTTGCCAGCCGGTTTTTAGGTTGCCAAATGACAGTTTAGGTGGTCATTTAAGACGGTTTGCATGACACGTGCGATAATGTGCTCGGACGAAGTGTAGTTACCAGTCGGAATTATGCTCAATTATGCTCAATGAAGCATTCACATATTATGTTCAAGAAGGAACTGCAGATGCTGGAAAATCTAAGGTAGATAAAAGTGCTGGAGAAACTGATAAAGTCTGAAGAAGGGTTTTGGCCCAAAACGTTGCCTATTTCCTTCGCTCCATAGATGCTGCCGCATCCACTGAGTTTCTCCACCACGTTTGTCTACATTAACATATTATTTCTGCTTCAAATAACTCAGAAACTAAACATATTCACCAATCAAGACATGATATATACCACAATGACATGCAGCAAAATTATAATACAATATCTCAACTCTTTTTACACATTGCAATTAATGCAATTTCTATTAGTTCTTTCCACTTCCAAATAAAAATGTGGTTGGATTATTCAGCATATTATCAACCTGTGTCAATAAATCCTGGACCATGGTAACATATATGCTTAACCATGCACACTACAGATTGATGCAAGCATGTTTTCTGTGAAGGATCGAAAATTACCATGACATGGCCATAACATGGGTCGTTATTGCTATTGGCACAGAAACACTCCCGCTTCCCACATAATTTATCCATAACAAAATATACAGGTTGCAAGGAAATTTCTAAAGGCATTTTATGATAATAGCTGTTAAAACCGACTGACAGGTTAAACATTATACTAACTGACAAGAGATGGCCAAATGACATAACTGCAGCAAATGTTCTTTTGGTAATATGTTTAAAGGTGTCAAAATAAATAATAACATTGGGAATTGAAACACATTTGATTGCATTCCTTTATCAAACATAGTCAATGTTTGCTCTGAAGACCATGAATCACAATAGGGTCAGGGGGTGTGTGAATCAGTGCGGGGTGGATAGATGGCGGGGGATGGGGGGGTTGAGAAGGCAATTGGATGGATTGAGGCAGGTGAATTAGTACGTGTTGGTTGGAGTACGTAAAATTGTGAGGGGAGAGCACGGGGGATGTCAGTGGTGTTGAATGGGGGGGGATCAGTATGGGATGGATAGGGGGGGGTCAGTACAGGATGGATAGGGGGGGGATCAGTACAGGATGAATGGGGGTAGACAAAAATGCTGGAGAAATTCAGCGAGTGAAGCAGCATCTATGGAGCAAAGGAAACGTTTCGGGTCGAGACCCTTCTTCAGACTGTTCCCCCCCATTCTTCTTGAATGGGGGGGATCAGTACAGGATCGATGGGGGATGGGTCAGCACAGGATGAATGGGAGGGATCAGCATAGGGTGAATGGGGGGGGGGGGGGGGTCAGTACAGGATGAATGGGGGGGGGGGGGGGGGTGTCAGGACAGTGTGGATCGGAGGGTCTGTGCAGGATGAATGGGAGATCACTACAGGATGAATGAGGGGATCAGTATAGGATGAATGGGGGCTCAGTACGGGATGAATGATGGGATCAGTACAGGATGCATGAGGGGATCAGTAAAAGATGAATGAGATCACTACAGGATGGATAGGGGGATTGGTGCAGGGTAAATGGAGGGTGGGTCAGTACGGGATGAATGGGAGGATCAGTGCAGGATGGATGGGGGGGGGGGGTGGGGGGGTGGCAGGAGAATCAATGTGAGGTGGGTAGGATGATGAATAGATTGGGGGGGTGGTAGGTGGGGAGGGGAGCACAGGGGATGTCAGTGAGGACTGAATAGAGGAGGGAATGGAGATCAGTGGGGGATGGAGAGGAAGGGTCCCAGGATAAGAGGGGTGGCGTACAAGAGAGAGAGAGAGGGGGGGGGGGGGGTAAGGGGCAGAGGAGGTAGGGAGGAAGGAAGGTCATCGCTCCTCGGACAACATCGCCCCGCTGCCTTGGCTGTCCCTGGCCAACGCCAAGTGCCGCCGCCAAAGGGGGAGGCGGTTGGGATTTTCTCGCCACCGCCTCCCTCCTCCGCCAGCAAGGTGTGGGGCTGAGCGGTGCAGCTCAAAGATCCTATAGCTATAGGATCTTTGGTGCGGCTGCCTCAGACGGCGGAAGGAGGCCTCCCTCTCCCTTTCCCTCCCTCTCTCTCTCTCCCCCGCACCCGCTCTCCGGCCTCGGCGTGCGAGAGGGGTTGTTTTGAAAGCGCCATTGGCGGATTTGCAGGCAGCGACCGTTATCAGGGCGATAGCGGCTGCTGCTTGCAAATCCGCCAACGGCGCTTTCAAAACAACCCCTCTCGCACGCCAAGGCCGGGAGGAGGGAGGGAGAGGGAGAGGGAGAGGGAGGCCTCCTTCAGCCGGACGGGGTGCGGGAGGAAGAGGCGGTGGAGCCGCTGTCGCGGCCGCTGCTGCCAGTTCGGGGCCCGTCATTCGTTCTGATCCTTCGTCACCACGCACCTAGTAACTTTGCCTCGCAATCCAGCCGCCGCCGACACGAAAAGTTCCTTTTCCCAGAGATGCTGCCTGACCCGCGGTGATACTCCAGCTTTTCTGTCTATCGGTATAAACCAGTATCTGCTTGCCAAGCCGGGCAAAGTGACTCGGCGTTTAGGTTGCCCGGCGGCACTTTGGGTGGTCAATGGCACCCGGGCAACCGCTAATTTCGAGCCCTGGCTTGGCACACCTGAATTTGGGTAATTTCTCCCATTCTTCTCCGCAGATTCGCTCAAGCTTTGTCAGATTCGATGGGGAGCGTCGATGCACAGCTATTTTCAGGTTCTTCCAGAGATGTTCGATCGGGTTCAAGGCCGGGCTCTGGCTGGGCCACTCAAGGACATTCAGACTTGTCACGAAGCCACTCCTGCATTGTCTTGGCTGTGTGCTTAGGGATGTTGTCCTTTTGGAAGGTGAACCTCCACCCCAGACCTCAGTCCAGAACGCTCTGGAGCAGGTTTTCATCAAGGATCACTCTGTACTTTGCTCTGTTCAACTTTCCCTCCATCCAGACTAGTCTCCCAGATCCTGCCGCTGAAAAACATCCCCACAGCATGATGCTGCCACCACCATGCTTCAACGTAGGTATTTTGTATTGGCCAGGTGATGAGTGGTGCCTGGTTTCCTCCAGACATGACGCTTGGCATTCAGGCCAAAAAGTTCAATCTTAGTTTCATCAGACCAGAGAATCTTGTTTCTCATGGTCCGATTGTCCTTTAGGTGCTTTTTGGCAAACTCCAAGTGGGCTGTCATGCGCCTTTTACTGAGGAGTGATTTCCGTCTGGCCACTCTACCATAAAGGCCTGATTGGTGGAGTGCTGCAGATATAGTTGTTCTTCTGGGTAGTTCTCCCATCTCCACAGAGGAACTCTGGAGCTCTGTCAGAGTGACCATCGGGTTCTTGGTCAACTCCTGACAAAGGCCCTTCTTCCCCGATTGCTCAGTTTGGCCGGGAGGCCAGCTCTATGAAGAGTCCTGGCGGTTCCAAAGTTCTTCCATTTAAGAATGACGGAGGCCACTGTGCTCTTCGGGACATGCAATGCTGCAGAAATTGTTTTATACCCTTCCCCAGATCTGTGTTTCGACACAATCCTGTCTCGGAGGTCTACGGCCAATACCTTCGTCTTCATGGCTTGGTTTTTGCTCTGACATGCACTGTCGACTGTAGGACCTTATATAGACAGGTGTGTGCCTTTCTAAATCATGTCCAATCATTTTAATTTACCACTGGTGGACTCCAATTAAGTTGTAGAAACATCTCAAGAATAATCAATGGAAACAGGATGAGCCTAAGCTCAATTTTGAGTGCCATAGCAAAGGGTCTGAATACTTATGTAAATGTGATATTTCTTTTTAATTACTTTGCAAAAATATCTAAACACCTGTTTTCGCTTTTTCTGTTATGGGGTATTGTGCGTAGATTGATGATTAAAAAAAAATGTAATCCATTTTAGAATAAGGCTGTAGCATAACAAAATGTGGAAAAAGTGAAGGTGTCTGAATACTTTCTGAATGCACTGTAGATCGGGTGATCAAAAAGGCTTTTAGCACGTTGGCCTTCATCAGCCAGAGTATGGAGTATAGAAGTTGGGAGGTCATGTTGCACTAATATAAGACGATGGTTATAGAAAAGATGTCGTCACGCTGGAAAGGGTACAGAGAAGATTTATAAGGATGTTGCCAGGACTAGAGGGTCTGAGCTATAGGCAGAGGTTGAGTAGGCTGGGACACTATTCCTTGGAGCGAGGAGGATGAGGGGTGTTAGATCATGAGAGGAATAGATCGGGTAGATGCACAGAGTCTCTTGCCCAAAATAGGTGAATCGAGTACCAGATGACATAGGTTTAAGGTGAAGGGGAAAAGATTTGATAGGAATCTGAGGGGTATTTTTTCACACAGAGGCTGGTGGATATATGGAACAAGCTGCCAGAGGAGGCAGGGACTATCCCCACTTTTAAGAAACAGTTAGACAGGCACATGGATAGGATAGGCTTGGAGGGATATGGACCAATATGGCTGGCAGGTGGGAATAGTATAGCTGGGCAAGTTGGGCCAAAGGTCCTGTTTCCATACTGTATCACTCTATAACTCTAATTAAGAGTGATACAGTATGGAAACAGGACCTTCATCACTGTAGATGAAGCATACAACCGTTTCTGCAGCGCCATCTATAAAGCCGCCCACAAAATAATTCCAAGAGGCTACCGTCCCCTCTACGTCCCATGCCTGGATGGAGAAAGCGCTGCCCTCCTACAAACCTACAAAACATCAGGGGACCCTGAGATAGCAGAACATCTCATTGAATCACTATCTTCAGCTCGGCTAAGGAAATGGGAGGAGACAGTAGCAGAGCTAAACTTCACCCACTCTAGCAGAAAATACTGGAGCCTCATCCGCCGCCTAGGAGCTGCACAGAAACCCCCTACCCAAAGCCGACCTTCTGTCACACCCAACCAGGTTGCATCCCACCTACTGAATATTGCAAAAGCATCCCAAGACAAGTCCACCAGAAGAGCTGTCACAACAGAGCTAAGGACACTTCGACGAACACCTGGAAAGGAAAGAAACCCTGAGCCCTTCGAGGTGGCTGAACTGGAGAAGTTCCTGCAGGGCCTGAAATGTGGAAAGGCAGCAGGTTATGATAACATCTCTCCAGAGTTCATGAAACACCTGGGCCCCCGAGCTCTAACCTGGCTGACCCAACTCTACACTAGGGCCATACAGACTAACTTCATCCCAAAGAAATGGTGGACAGCAAAAGTCATTGCTATACCAAAATCTGGCAAAGACGAAAAACTACCAGCAAGCTACCGCCCAATCTCTCTACTCTGCGTCCCACTCAAAATCTTAGAACGCCTTATACTACAACGTATATCTCCAGGAGTAGAAGAGATTCTCAGTGTGGATCAGGCAGGTTTCCGCAAGGACCGCAGCACAGGAGAACAAGTTCTGGCCCTAACCACCTGCATTGAAAACGGCTTTGAGAACAAACTGAAGGGCAGTGTTCCTTGATCTCACCGGAGCCTATGACACTGTGTGGCACAAAGGCCTCCTCCTAAAACTCACCAAAGCACTCCCTGCCTGGGCATCAGAAACCATCAAATCTCTGCTCTCCAACCGCAGGTTCAGAGTTCACCTTGGACATAACAAGAGTGCATGGAGAACGCAGAAGAATGGGCTCCCGCAAGGATCAGTTTTAGCCCCAACCTTGTTCAACCTTTACACAAATGACCTACCCACCACCAAATCTCGCAAATCATCTATGCAGATGACATCTGTTTGGCCTTCCAAGCACCAGATTTTGGTACATTGGAACAGGTGCTCAATGAAGACCTTGCTAAACTGGACGAGTACTGCAAAACCTGGCGCCTAAAACCAAGCCAAGCAAAAACGGTCTCCAGTGTGTTCCACCTCCATAATGCAGAAGCCACAAGAGAACCAAACATCTATCTGAGCAGGACCAAACTGAAGTATGCCCCCACTCCAACCTACCTCGGAATGACCCTTGACAGGACCCTATCCTTCAAGGAACATCTCAAAAAAACAGCAGCTAAGGTGAAGTCCAGAAACAATCTCCTCAGTAAGCTTGCTGGCTCAAAGTGGGGGGCAGCAGCCCCCACACTGTGCATTTCAGCACTAGCCCTTGCATTTTCTTCAGCTGAATATTGTGCCCGTTTGGTCCAGGTCATCCCACACACACCATGTGGACACCCAATTGAACTCAACAATGAGGATCATCACAGGAACAATCCGCTCAACACCACTCCCCTGGCTCCCTGTCCTATCCAACATATCCCCTCCACACATCCGGCGAGTAGTCCTCACTCAAAGGATGCTCCAAAAGACCAAAAACTCTCCTCACCTGCCAATTCACATGGACATCTTCAACCCACCCACTGCCCGACTTCCATCTAGACGACCAATTTGGAAGAACCCACCACCAGCTGATTTCACCATCCAATCAGCTTGGAAAAAGGAATGGGAGTCCAAGGACGTCCCAAATAAACATCTGGTGCCAGACCCCACCCTACCGGTTCCTGGCACCAATCTCCCAAGGAAGCAGTGGACGACGCTGAATAGATTCAGGACTGGACATGGCCCCTGCTTGGCCAGCCTTCACAAACGGGGCAGCAGCCCGACCCCACGGTGTGCTTGTGGAGAGCAGCAAACAATGCAACACATCATTGAAGCATGCCCTCAACAAAGACTCAAAGGAGGACTTGTCACCCTTCATACAGCAGATCAAGAGGCAACTGCTTGGCTAAAGGACTTTGCATTCACTAAATAAATAAAACTCTAATTAAATGATGATGTTCACTAATAAATTATCTGCTAATTATGTGGGTGACTTCTAGTAGCCACTAATAATTTTACATATTGTAAGTCACCTGTTAATCAATATCCATCTCTTGAAGAATAATGTACCCGTTCAAGGAAGCTTGGCTTTCCTCATTCAAAATGGGAGGTTAATTAAAAGGTGACATAATCTCCAAATTTAGCAATAAATTGCTCACCATTTATTGCATCTTCAAAAAAATCCACAAGAAATGAAATATTTACTTTGCAAGAATACAATTCATCTTGAGTACAAAAATCTATTGATAACCTTGAACATGATCTATAACTGTGCACCAATGCAATTCAGGAGTAAAAAGACTATAGCACACTACAGGAACAGGCCCTTTGGCACAAAAAGACAACGCTGATCATGAATCTTAAACACCTCTATCAGATCTGCTTCCACCAGAACCCCTAGTAGTGTATCCAGGCACTGTAAATGGCTCAATTGTAATCATTCACCGTCTTTCCGCTGACTGGATAGCACACAACAAAGGCTTTTCACTGAAAATAAACAATGAAAACAATCCATTTACCCAACCTATCCTTGCAGCTAATACCTTCTAATCCATTTTTGGTAAACCTCTGCACTCTCTCCAAAAGCCTTACATCCTTCCTGTGATGAGGCAACTAAAACGGCACCCAATACTCCAAATGCGACTTAACTAAAATTTTATAAAGCTGCAATATGACTTCCTGACTCCTATACTTCATGCCTTGATCAATGAAGGCAAGTGTACCATAGGCCTCCTTTACAACTCTCTTTAATTGCATTGCCACTTTTGGGGAGCTGTTGACTTGGGCCACAAGATTCTTCTGTACATCAATCTGTTTATGTCTTGCTGAACACTTTCTACTCACACTTGACCTCCCAAATTTCACCACCTCACACTTGCTTGGTTTAAACGCCATCTGACATTTATTCGCCCATATCTTTAACTGATCTAACTGCCGCTGTATCCATTGTCAACTTTCCTCAGTTTCCAACACCACTAACTTTGGTGTAGACTGTAAACCTACTAACAAACTAACTACGTTTACAGCCAAGTCATTATCACAAACAATAGAAGTCCCAGCACAGACTCTTGTAGAATATTCCAAAAATTCACAACCCCAAGATCAGAAATTTCTCCTCAGCTTAGACATAAAACAATGCATCTCGACAATGTACTCTCTAGACAGATAAAATGGCACAGGAACACAGCAAGTAAAGCTGATGCCTCAACTCCAACAACCTGCATTCAATCCTGATCTCTGGTGTTGTCCGTGTGCAGCTTGCACATTCTCTTTTTGACTGAGGGTTTACCCGTAGTGCTACAATTTCCTCCGACACTCCTTGGCAGGTGCGAATTGACATGTTAAATGGCCACTGTGAAATGCTCCTAGTATGTGCATGAGTGATAGAATCTACAGGGAGTTTTGGTGAGATTAAAACAGAATTAAACTAAATTACTACTTGACTGTCAGTGAGTTGCACTGAGGGGTCTATTTCAATGTTTTTATGAAAATGAATTTCAATACATCAATCTCGCTTATCGTAACCAATGCAAAATCTTTCAGAGCAACCAAGAGTTTATCCCGCTTTGTAAAGCAAACCAAATGGTGATATTCCCCAGATAGGCACTGGAGAAGCTAGCAGGTCTACATATTATTTCGAAACACAGGGACAGTTCTGTATGGATCAAAAAACCTACATTCTGAAGAAATAAACACCTGTAACCAATTAGTATTAGCAGTGTTCAGAACAGTATCTTATTAGCATTTTCCCAGTGGCTAAAAAAATAAAACATTTATCATGGTTATACAGTAATTTTGATAAATATCTCAACTGTTGCACATATTCCAGATGACAAAAATTAGGTTCTGCATAATTTTTCCATTCATAAATCTTAAATTTCTTGTAAGGTGCTGAATTTGCAATATTCTCTTAATTCTGGAACCACGATACCACAAATGATAGGACTTTTTTATTAAAAAGAATTGTCATACGTTAGTTATTATTTTTTTTAAATATCCAATTTGTTAATTTTGCTTACCCCTTTCCTTTTGGGACTATCAACGTTGTTAGGATTTGGTTTTCCATGTTCAACCTCTGCCTCTTTTCTGGGTATAGTGATCTTTGGTGATCTCAGCAAAATAGTGCACAGTTCCTTACATCCTTCAATGTCTTTATTAGCTTCTTCATTTTTTGTTTGCACCGTATTTTTATTTGGATAAGCATCCTTTTGTAAAGAAGTGGCACTGAAATTTAGAATGTCCCGGATTTCATTTTTTGCGTGGTTGGCATGAATGATGGTTGAACTTGAATTTGTAGTGGTTTGTGCGGTGAACTGTGACCTTTCATCATCACCATCATTGTCGTTATCCGAATTCAGAGAAAGAGCATCCCAATTTTCAACATTTTTGGCAGCATAATCAACATTGGACATCACCATGTTTTTTGTAGGCTGATTGGTACTTGGCATATTTGATACTCTTGTTGAAACAGATATTCCATGATGGTCACTATGCAGCAAACCAACTAGTTGCAAAAAAATAAATACCAAGGGAAAGAAAGAAAGAATATTAGAATTACTAGAAATTCTTGCAGTGCTTAAAAGCTATGAAAATACTACAGCCAGTGATTAATTGCATCCAATTGTGCTGAAAGATGAGAGATCATGAGGCAATGACAATCATGAAGATAAAATGGGCATGGTGAATTCCTATAGTTTAAATAAAGTAACAGTGGTCATGTTCAAAATAAGGGGACAATTCACATCACACCATTAAGAATCCATTAACTGACAGCAACCCCATTATCAAGGGGGAGAAACAACTTTTTTCATCAATCGTCAATATAGATTTATTCAAAAATCTTTTTTGGACAATTTTCTTGGCACTTTTGAAAAATTAGCATCACGTGATAAGGTAAATGCACAAATTATGTACTTATATCTCAGGAAAAATGACATACAAAAGGCTGCAAGCTAAACAAAAATATTGGTAAGAATCATATCAGATTATCAGACTGAATATGACGTCAAAAGGGTAGAGAGGAAAAGCACTTTAAGAGTAATGCTACGATGAGAAATACTGTCAGTACCAGAAATTGCTATTGAGAATGACAATTATTTCTAATTTATAAAATGATTTGAATTGAGAAACCCCAATGCAATTGGCATGTGTTAACTAAATAAGCATTAAAATCAAAATAATAATTCTCAATGTATCTATATGAATGGAAAGCTACAAGGCAAAGGCCAGTATAAATAGAGTAGGAGTAGGAGTAGGCCATTTGGCCTTTTGAGCCAGCATCACCATTCAATGTGATCATGGCTGATCATCCCCAATAAGTACCCCGTTCCTGCCTTCTCCCCATATCCCCTGACTCCGCTATTTTTAAGAGCCCTATCTAGCTCTCTCTTGAAAGCATCCAGAGAACCCGCCTCCACCGCCCTCTGAGGCAGAGAATTCCACAGACTCACCACTCTCCGTGAGAAAAAAGTGTTTCCTCATCTCCGTTCTAAATGGCTTACTCCTTATTCTTAAACTGTGGCCCCTGGTTCTGGACTCTCCCAACATCGGGAACCTGTTTCCTGCCTCTAGCCTGTCCAAACCCTTATCAATCTTATATGTTTCAATGAGATCCCCCTCATCCTTCTAAACTCCAGAGTGTACAAGCCCAGCTGCTGCATTCTCTCAGCATATGACAGCCCAGCCATCCCGGGAATTAACCTTGTAAACCTACGCTGCACTCCCTCAATAGCAAGAATGTCCTTCCTCAAATTAGGGGACCAAAACTGCACACAATACTCCAGGTGTGGTCTCACTAGGGCTCTGTACAACTGCAGAAGGACCTCTTTGCTCCTATATTCGATTCCTCCTGTTATAAAGGCCAACATGCCATTTGCTTTCTTCACTGCCAGCTGTACCTGCACGCTTACTTTCATAGACTGATGTACAAGGACCCCCAGATCCCGATGTACTTCCCCTTTCCCCAACTTGACGCCATTTAGATAGTAATCTGCCTTCCTGTTTTTGCTTCCAAAGTGGATAACCTCACATTTATCCGCATTAAACTTCATCTGCCATGCATCTGCTCATTCCCCCAACCTGTCCAAGTCACCCTGCATTCTCATAGCATCATCCTCACAGTTCACACTGCCACCCAGCTTTGTGTCACCTGCAAATTTGCTATTGTTACTTTGAATCCCTTCATCCAAATCATTGATGTATATTGTAAATAGCTGCGGTCCCAGCACCGAGCCTTGAGGTACCCCACTAGTCACTGCCTGCCATTCTGAAAGGGACCCGTTAATCCCTACTCTTTGTTTCCTGTCTGCCAACCACTTCTCTATCCATGTCAGCACTCTACCCCCAATACCATGTGCCCTAATTTTGCCCACTAATCTCCTATGTGGGACCTTTTTAAAAAAAATGGTATGACTGACCTGGCCAGTGAATTTCACTACACCAATTGGTGTATGTGACAATAAATGAACATGAACTTATCAAATAAATATATAATATTCAAAACAAGAATGTAAAACTAAGTGTACAAACCACTTCCCCCTCCTCCCCCTTATAAGTTGCAATATGACTATTGCTGGGCATTAATCAAAACATCGAACAAATGCAGAGCAGAATTTGAAAACCTACTTGTATAAAGCACAGTAAATTGAAAAAATGTTAAGGGTCAGAATGTATGGAATATTAAAAATAAATTGTAAAATCAACTGATCATACCTTCATGTCCTGAACGTTTTAGTGCAGGTAATGGAGTACGTTGATTGTTCAATTCCACATTTTGCTTCATTTGTAAGAAGGTTTTTGCTGGAGACCGTGGCATCACAGAATCATGGTTCTTCCTGTGTGGAATGTGGGATCTATTCACTGGATTGGGAACTGTGATCAATCATAAATTTACATAAGACATTTAGATAGGATAGAAACTGGATATTTCTATGCATATACTTTTCATTTAATGTCTGACAGGTAGACACTGATGTTTAAAACAATTAATTGTGGTTTGATGTAATGATCAATAGATGATTTATCTCATATCCCTGTTACTTCTATTAAATGCACAAAGCCAAATCCAATAGTGAAGAGTTTAATACAAGTTGAAATTTTCTGGCAATGCACAGAATTGAACAGATCGAGGTTTTTTTTGGCTTTGCTTTATTTTTGTGCAGAAATGGCCACTGTTTTTAGAAATTACATGGTGCTGCAAATTTCATGAATCACTAGCATTAGAAACTAATTTTTCATATTTATTCTGCTAGTCAAAGAACATTTGTGCTGCTTGGACAAGATTTCATATATCGACAGAATGTTGCTACACTCTCGGGATTTTCTAATGTGTAGGAAGGAAATGCAGATTTAAACCGAAGATAAACACAATAAGCTGGAGTAATTCAGCGGGACAGGCAGTACCTCTGGAGAGGAGGAATGGGTGACATTTCGGGTCGAGATCCTTCTTCAGACTGGTTAGGGATAAGGGAAACGAGAGATATAGACGGTGATGTGGAGAGATAAAGAATAATGAATGAAAGATATGCAAAAAAGTAACGATGATTAAGGAAACAGGCCATTGTTAGCTATTTGTTAGATAAAAACGAGAAGCTAGTGCGACTTGGGTGGGGGAGTGATAGAGAGAGAGGGAATGCCGGGTTTTCTAATCATGAGCTGTGAAGAAAAAAACGCCCGTTCTGTGATCTAAAGAACTGGGGTGCTATTTGGACAATGTTACATTGAGATAATAATCGATATTAATGGTTATAGATTATAACTGAGCTCCTATAACAAATAACGTGATGATCTCAAATGGATTTAGCCTTATAATGATGCAAATCATATGGTCTGGTGCTTGGAATGAAGAAGTTTAGGTTGGTTCTTTGGTAGGCCCAATTAATTCAATCCATATACTCTTCTCCCACCTCTTGCCCATAGTTTTGTATTTTTTGCTGTATTTAAATAATAATCCTATACTTATTCTGATTTATTAGACAATAGACAATTGATAATAGGTGCAGGAGTAGGCCAATCGGCCCTTCGAGCCAGCATTGCCATTCACTGTGATCATGATTGATCATCCACAATCAGTACCTCGTTCCTGCCTTCTCCCCACATCCCTTGACTCCGCTATCTTTAAGAACTCTATCTAACTCTCTCTTGAAATCATCCAGAGAATTGGCCTCCATTGCCTTCCAAGGCAGAGAATTCCACAGATTCACAACTCTCTGGGTGAAAAAGTTTCTCCTCATCTCCGTTCTAAATTGCTTACCCTCTATTCTTAAACTGTGGCCTCTGGTTCTGGACTCCCCCAACATCGGGAACATGTTTTCTGCCTCTAGCGTGTCCAATCCCTTAATAATCTTGTAAGTTTCAATAAGATTCCCTCTCATCCTTCTAAATTCCAGTGTATACAAGCCCAGTTGCTCCATTCTTTCAACATATGACAGTCCCGCCATCCTGGGAATTAACCTCGTGAACCTATGCTGCACTCCCTCAATAGCAAGAATGTCCTCCCTCAAATAGAGACCAAAACTGCACACAATACTCCAGGTGTGGTCTCACTAGGGCCCTATACAACTGCAGAAGGACCTCTTTGATCCTATACTCAACTCCTCTTGTTAAGAAGGCCAACATGCCATTAGCTTTCTTCATTGCCTGCTGTACTTGCATGCTTACTTTCAGTGACTGATGAACAATTACACCCTGATCTTGTTGTACAGGGCTCGAAATTAGCGGTTGCCCGGGTGCCAATGATGCCCAAAGTGCCGCCGGGCATCCTAAACGCCGAGTCATTTTGCCCGGCTTGGCACTGCAGATACTGGTTTATACCGAAGATAGACACAAACTACTGGAGTGACTCAGTGGGTCAGGCAGCATCTATGGAGAAAAGGAACATGACGTTTCGTGTCGGCGACGGCTGTAGTGCAGGGCAAAGATACCAGGTGCGGAGTGACCAAGGGTCGGAGAAAATGACGGGCCCCGCACAGCAGCAGCAGCTCCTCTTCCTCCTGCACCCCGCCCGCCCTGATAGCGGCCGCTGCTTGCAAAACCGCTAACAGCGATAACCGCTTTCAAAACAAACCCTCTCGCACGCCGAGGCCGGGAGGAGGGAGGGAGGGAGGGGGATGCCTCCCTCCGCCGTCTGAAGCAGCTGCACCAAAGATCCTATAGCTATAAGATCTTTGAGTTGCACCGCTCGGCCCGCATCTTCCTGTTGGCTGGCGGAGGAGGGGAGGCGGTGGCGAGGAGATCCCAACCACCTCCCCCTTTGGCGGCAGCACTTGACGGTGGACAGGGACGGCCAAGGCAGAGGGGCGATGTTGTCCGAGGAGCGCTGACCTTCCTCCCTCCCCACCTCCCCCTCTTTCTCGTACGTCCCCCTCCACCCCTCTTATCCTGAGACCTCACCATCCCGCACTGACCCCCATTCCCGCCTCTATTCAGTCCTCACTGACATCCCCTGTGCTCCCCTCCCCACCCCAATCTATTCATCCTGCGCTGATCACCCCATTCACCTCGCATTGATTCCCCTGCCACCCCCTCATCCATCCTACACTGGTCCCTCAATTCATCCTGTACTGACCCCACTTCCCATTCATCCCGCACTGCTCCCCCCATGCATCCTGCCCTGCTCCCCTATCCATCCTGTACTGATCCCCCATCCATCCTGTGCTGATCGACCCATTTATCCTGCACCGATCTCCCCTATCCATCCTGCAGTGATCTGCCCATTCATCTTTTAATGACCCCCCCATTCATCTTTTACTGATCCCCCCCAATGTATCTTGTACTGATCCACTCATTCATCCTGTACTGATCCCCTTATTCATCCTGTACTGATTCCCCATTCATCCTATACTGATCCTCTCATTCATCTTTTACTGATATCCCATTCATCCTGTACTGATCCCCACATTCATCCTGTACTGATCCCATCATTCATCCTGTAGTGATCTCCCATTCATCCTGCACAGACCCTCCGATCCACACTGTACTGACCAGGCATGTGCCATCAGGGTAGGCAAGGTAGGCACTGCCTACCCTAACTAAAATTAGAAAATGGTAATTACTAAGTATAAATAGTAAAAGCATGGGAGAATTATGCCTATCTAAGAGATCGATCTCTTTGGTAGGCATAATTCTCCATGTCTTTCAACCGCAGCACTTGTAACCCTTGAAGGTCTGTGCAGCCCATGTGCAGTCAGCTGCTTGAAGCCGTCAATTTCAAGCGAGGCTGAAGGCAGATGAAATTCTGCCTTTGCAGCACTGCGCAGGCGCAGCAGCCTACTGCGCATGTGCAGCGCTAGTTTCTTAGCGGAGTTTTCAAATATGGATTGTCATTATTTTAAGTGTATCTTAGGAAACAGGGAGAGAGGAATGGACCTGCGAGTCATGTCGCCCGGCCACACCGCTCGCAAGACCTTTGAAAAAAAACACTTTGTCTTCTAGCTCGCGCTGCAAGTGACGTCACCCCCCCGTGTTTTGCAGCCGGAAGCGAGGGATTATTGCGTTCGGGAACCAGCTAGAGGGATAGAGAGAGAGAGAGAGAGAGAAGGGCACACCCTCACCTCTGACGACACGCCCCCCCCTCCCCCCAACCCCTCAAACATGACCCCCCTCTCTCTCTGTGCCTCTGTCTCCCTCTCTGTGCCTCTGTCTCCCTCTCTGAGCCTGTCTCCCTCTCTGAGCCCGTCTCCCTCTCTGTGCCCTTTTCTCTCTCTCTCTCTATCCCTCTCTAGCTGCGCCGGCGAGTTGGGGACTATGAGTGGATAGGGCGGGGGATGGGGTAAAAGGAGTGAATTAATAATCTATACTATAACTAAAACTCATCTTGACCACTTCCGGTTTGCTTTTTGTTTAATAATTTGCGCAAAAACGGCACCCTTTTTTCGCCACCTTACTCACTGTTCTCCTCTCCTCCAAGCGCACCAAGTTATGTTCCGATCGGTGGAGGATTACAAAAGTTATGAAGGTTTTAAAAATCGTGAAATTAGCAGATTGCTCTTCTCACCTGTCAGTCATCCCTTCC
This sequence comes from Amblyraja radiata, assembly GCF_010909765.2. NCBI lineage: Eukaryota > Metazoa > Chordata > Chondrichthyes > Rajiformes > Rajidae > Amblyraja > Amblyraja radiata. Next base: position 50,189,083 of record NC_045964.1, on the reverse strand, counting down.
AGCACCCGCTGGAGAATAATCCCCGGAGGCGGTGCTGAGTCCACAAGTGCTGATTGAGTCCGCAAGAGTGGAGTCGGGAACGTCGCTGTGTGGAGTCGGAAATGTCGCTGTGTGGTGCCGTGGCAAGTGGCCGCTGAATGGAGTCCCTCCCCCCCAAACACCTCCCTTCCCCCCACAACCCCTTCCCCACACAACCCCCTCTCTCCCCCTTCACCTCACAACCCCCCTTTACTCCTTCCCGGTTCCTCCCCCCTTCCCCCCCGCACACCACGCATCCCCACCACAACACCCCCTCCTCCCCCCACCTCCATCCCCACACCACCCCCTCCCCCCCACACCATTTTAATTCCTTGCATGCAACTAGCAAATGGCCACACTGACAAATATTAAATATCAGATTGTAGACAATATTTAATCAATATTATTTCATACCTGCAAAGGTGTTTTTTAAGATGTGTCCATTCACAGAGGCATCAGAATGTTGATCAGTTTCATTCAATCCATAAGTTATTTGATGATTACGATTTTCAGTTATCTGATTACAGAGAAGTTTTCCTTTCATTCTTTCAAATGTTTTGGCAGGGCTTTCAGAGATCAATTTGGATCCAATGGGTTTTAAGTGAAACTTAATATAACTTTGGTCTAACTTTACAGCTGCGGTTGAAACAGAATCCACTATGTCACTGAGTTCTGGAGAAATAACATTAAATGTCCCTTCTTTGTCTAACATTGTGGACTGAAGTTGACAATTAACACGAGGCTGTTGTTTAATGTTTAATGAGCTTAAACCGAATGTAGTTGGAGGCACAGTATTGGTACAGAATTGAGGCTTTGATGAACCCCTCTGAAGTTTTTGTAATTCTTTTAAAGGGGTACCGTTTGGTATCCGATGAAGAGGAATTGCTTTCCGAGGTGTTTTTGGTCCACTGTCCATTTCAGCACTTTTGAAATTTTTCTTGGATGGAGAAACAGCCATACCTAAAATATTGTTTTCCTTATCAATTCCAACACTCTTCACAATGGGAAACTTCCATTCGGCATAGGCATCTGTAAATAATAAAAATATTGTCCAAAAAAACCTAACCTACACATTTGATAACAAATACATTATCTGTGTCATAAGGAAAAAACGAGCGGGCCTGAACATCGGGCCGCCCGTAGCAGCGACCGAGGCCCGATGGGAGGCCCTGACCACGGGTGAACAATAAAGTACATCAAAGAGGAGGATGACTGAACTTTGGGCCTTCCCGTACAGTGGAAAACTTTGATACCGCTGTGTGAGGATGTTTATGTTAAAACTCACCAAATATTTCAGAGACTACGCAAGTCTCTGCCTTATCCACTGACTTCGCCTCCACCGCCGTCTGGTGGCAAAGAATTCCACAAATTCACCACCCTCTGACTAAAGAAATTCCACCTCATCTCATTCCTAAAGGAACGTCCTTTAATTCTGAGGCTATGACCTCTAGTCCTAGACTCCCCCACAAGTAGGAGCAGAATTAGGCCATTCGGCCCATAATGTCCACACCACCATTCAACCATGACTGATCTATCTTTCCCTCCTTCTCCCCATAACCCCTGACATTCGATTTTCCAGCATCTGCAGTTCCTTCTTGAACACTCTACTAACCAATTTTACTTTAGTACCATCTGTAAACTTGCTAATCATGCCGTATATGTTCTCAAAATGAATATATGGTAATAAAGCTAAACTGAACAGAATCAAGCCATGCTGACCATATACCTTGGTCCACATGACAATAAGCTAAACTCCTCCGAAAAATAAATAAGTTTAACAAGCATTAAGAAATTGCAGCAAATTGTGGACGCAGCCCAGACTATCACACAAACCAACCTCCCTTCCATTGACACTATTTATACCTCAAGCTGCCTCGGCAAGGCCAGCAGCATAATAATGGACGAGTCTCACCCTGGCCACTCCCTCTTCTCCCCTCTCACATCAGGCACAAAGTACAGAAGTGTGAAAATGCACACCTCCAGATTCAGGGACAGTTTCTTCCCAGCTGTTATCAGGCAATTGAACCATCCTACCACAGCCACAGAGCAGTGCTGATCTACTATCTACCACTTTGGTGACCCTCGGACTATCCTTGATCGGACTTTACTGGCTTTACTTTGCACTAAACGTTATCCCCTTATCATGTATCTGTACACTGCAAATGGCTAGATTGTAATCATGTATTGTCTTTCCGCTGACTGGTTAGCATGCAACAAAAGCCTTTCACTGTACCTCGGTGACAATAAACTAAACTGAACTGAAACTGAAGATAGACAAAATGCTGGAGTCACTCAGCGGGACAGGCAACATCTCTGGAGAGAAAGGAATCTGAAGGGTCTCGACCCGAAACGTCACCCATTCCATCTATCCAGAGATGCTGCCTGTCCCGCTGAGTTACTCCAGCATTTTGTGTCTATCTTCAGTTTGAACCAGCATCTGCAGTTCCTTCCTACACATAAATTAAAACTGAACTTAACTACTGGAAAATTTACAAATCCCAGCTTGTTCATTAAGCACGTACGGGGTGACGTTATCTCACCCTTACATAACGCTAAGCCTCAGCAGTGAAATCTGCACCGTTAGTTAAGGGTGGATCATAAATGGCAATGACACCATCACCACCCACAACCCCACAAATGATGACATCTTTAAAATATGCCCAACCGCTTCCATCTACCGTCTAATCTCACATATTGCCATGCCGATAAAACCCTGTTTCTGCAAGGCAACTACACAGAGAGAGAGAGAGAACTTCAGCACATGGAATCATATAGGCTCGGTAAGGCACCGGTAAGGCTTCATTTGGAGTATTGTTAGCAATTCTGGGCACTATATCTGAGGAAGGATGTGCTGGCTCTGGAGAGGGTCCAGAGGAGGTTTACCAGGATGATCCCAGGAATTAGTATGTTGATCTATGAAGAGCATTTGTTGGCACTATACTCGCTGGAATTTAGAACAATGAGGGGCACCTCATTGAAACATACAGAATAGTGAAAGGCTTGGATAGAGTGGATGTGGAGAGGATGTATCCACTAGTGGGAGAGTCTAGAACTAGATGTCATAGCCTCAGAATTAAAGGACGTTCTTTAAAGAAGAAGATGACGTGGAATTTCTTTAGTCAAAGTGTGGTGAATCTGTGGTATTTATTGTGGATATTTTTAAGGCAGAGATAGATTCTTGATTAGTACGGGTGTCAGGGGTTATGGGGGGAGAAGGCATGAGAATGTGGTTAGGAGGGAGAGATAGATCACCCACGATTGAATGGCAGAGTAGACATGATGGGCCGAATGGCCTAATTCTATTCCGAACACTTATGACATATATATTGATGCATGAATATAAATATCAGTTATTATAGAACAGAATATAGCATTTTGTTGTAGAATATTGCCTTTGTTATAGAATAGAACATAGCACAGAAACGGGCCCTTCGGCCCACAATGTCCGCGTTGAACACGATGCAAATAACATCCAATTTCTTCATATTATTCAGTGTTTTTTCTTAGTCATAAAGCATGGAAAGAGGCCCTTCGGCCCACCTTGCCCACCCTTTCCAGCTTGACAACATCTTTCTTATAATACAGTGACCAAAACTGAACACAATACTCTACTCAATGCTTTGACTGATGAAGGCCAATGCACCAAAAGCCTTCTTGACTACCCTGTCTACCTGAGGCGCCACTTTCAAGGAGCCATGTACCTGCAATTGCATCTAGATCACAAAAATAACCTGTTTTTAAAAACACAGCAGACATCTCTCCCACATGCGAACTTCAGGCCAATTATCCGCAATAATTATATCCCTTGGTTCTAGATTCTCCTACTCTGGATGAAAGTCTCTGTGCATTTACCCTATCAACTCCATTCATGATCTTATACACCACTATATCCTTCACTCCAAGGAATAAAGTTTTAGCCTGACAAACGTCTCCTTATAGTTCAGGCAAAGATCCTATAGCGGAGCTCCGCTATAAGATCTTTGGTTCAGGCCCTCAAGGCCCGACAACATCCTAGTAAATCTTCTCTGCATTCTTTTCAGCTTAATAGTATCCTTCCTACAGCAGCATGACAAAAACTCATCACAATATTCCAAATGCGGCCTGACCAAGGTGTTGTACAACTGTAAGATAACATCCTAACTTCTATATTCAAGACCCGTACTAATGAAGGCCAACACACCAAAACCCATCTTGACTCCCTATCTGTCGTGATGTCACTTTCAAGGAACTATGTACCCGCGCTTGTGGATCCCTCTGCTCTACAACCCTTTCCATGGCCTTGCCATTCTTTGTAAAGGTCCTGTCCTATGTTTGACTTCCCAAAATGTAATACCTCACACTTAATTAGCATTAAACTCCATTAATCATTCCTCAGACTATCTGCTCACTGATCAAGATCCTGCTGTAATTTCTGATAACCATCCACAATTCTACAATTCCACCCACTTTAATGTCATCTGCAAATTTACTAATCATGCCTGCTACATTCTCATCCAAATTATTGATATAATCAAACAGCAATGGGTGCTATCCCTGAGGGACACCACAAGTCACAAGCATCCAGTCCGAAAAACAACCTTCCACCATCACCCTCTGCTTCCTTCCATGAAGCCAATTCCCTATCCAGTCGGCTGGCTCTGTCTGGATCCCATGCAATCTAATTTTCTAGAGCAGCCTACCAAGCAGACAACGTCTACGGCTTTGCCCTCGTCAACCTTTTTGGTTATGACTTCAAAAATCTCAGGTTCGTAAGACATGATCTCACAAAACCATGCTGACGATCCATATGCATGTATATCATATCCCTCATAATACGCTCCAGTAACCTGCCTACCAGATGTTAGGCTCACAGGTCTACGGTTCCCAGGGTTTCCTTGCTGCCCTTATAAAATAGAGGTACAACATTAGCTGCCCTCCAGACCTCTGGTACCTCACCCATGATTTATTCTCCTTAGATCTTGTTTGTCTCAATTAATTCACCTTGTTGTACAACATTTGAGTATAGACAAAATACTGGTGCTCTCATTTAAAGGGAGAACATGTCAAGAGTCCCTTTTCCGAAATTCCATTGAGAATCTAAAATCGAGTAAATTAGATGACAATGAGAGACATAGAAACATAGAAATTAGGTGCAGGAGTAGGCCATTCGGCCCTTCGAGCCTGCACCGCCATTCAATATGATCATGGCTGATCATCCAACTCAGTATCCCGTACCTGCCTTCTCTCCATACCCTCTGATCCCCTTTTAGACAACGTTCTGGTTTAAAAATTATGTTTGATTATATACAGATTCCCCAACCAACAAAATAATTTACTATTTTAAAAGTTGATGTTCAATTCATCAGTAACCAGTGTATTTGAAGGGCTAGTTTATATCTCTTTTTCCTAGTTTTTTATCTGGTTCACCTAATTGTTGGTATACAAAGAATACAATTTCAGTTTGTTTACTGGAGAGGCTATGGGAATAACCGAATAGGAGCCGAATCAGGCCTTTGTATTAATGGACGGGACAATCCGAAGTTGTCTAAAGCCGTCAAGTAACCCACCGACTTAGTGCCATGGCGAGGGGAGTCTCCTGATGCCGGACCGGGGCACAAAAAGCTTGTGGACGGGAAAGCAAAACTGATGATGCAGACTTTACTCCAGCTATCTCCCCAACATGCTGACACAAAAATGCTGGAATAACTCAGCGGGTCAGACAGCATCTCTGAAGAAAATGGTGATATTTTTGGTCGGGAATCTTCTTCGGTCTGATTGTAGTGGGGAGAGTGGGGGAAATAATGTAAGCGAAGGGAAAACAAATTGGACAGAGTTTGCGGACGGGCAAGCGGTGCAGGTCGACTGATAATCCAGCGACGGTAACTTAATGTGGAGGAAGGAACTGCAGATGCTGGTCTACACCGAAGATAGACACAAAATGCTGGAGTAACTCCGCGGGACAGGCGGCATCTCTGGAGAGAAGGAATGGGTGACGATTCGGGTCGAGACTGAGAGTCAGGGAGAGGGAGACACTAGAGATATGGTGTGAGAGCAAGTAATGAAAGCAAGCGAGTGAGTGAGTGAGCCGTGGGTTAAAACCTGTCACGAGCCCATTGTCCCTGCGTGTCGTGCGATGGGAACCGCGCCCGGGAACGCATTCACTCACCCGCAGCTCGCGCCGCCCGCGCCGCCATTTCAAACACGCCGCCAGCCGTTAATTTCGAATTCGGCGTCTCGCCGCTGATTGGTCCTCGTACATGCCGTCATCTTCCTGCGTCCATGTGCCTGCCGACTTGAAGGAAGGTTTTGTTGCTCTCTTCACGCGACTCGATGGTCTGCAAAGATGCGATGATCTTTGATGGTCTGTGCCTCTCTTTAAAACACAATACCCACTTTACGAGAATTGTTTTGGAAGGTGATGGAAGCAGACACGATAGTGGGGGCTTAAGGGACATTTAGACAGGCATTTTGCACTGTTATTGTTTGTTTTTAATGTGTGTGTATAAAGACTGGATAGACTCGGCTTGTACTCGCTAGAATTTAGAAGATTGAGGGGGGATCTTATAGAAACTTACAAAATTCTTAAGGGGTTGGACAGGCTAGATGCAGGAAGATTGTTCCCGATGTTGGGGAAGTCCGGAACAAAGGGTCACAGTTTAAGGATAAGGGGGAAGTCTTTTAGGAACGAGATGAGAAAAACATTTTTTACACAGAGTGGTGAATCTCTGGAATTCTCTGCCACAGAAGGTAGTCGAGGCCAGTTCATTGGCTATATTTAAGAGGGAATTAGATGTGGCCCTTGTGGCTAAGGGGATCAGAAGGTATGGAGATAAGGCAGGTAAGGGATACTGAGTTGGATGATCAGCCATGATCATATTGAATGGTGGTGCAGACTCGAAGGGCCGAATGGCCTACTCCTGCACCTATTTTCTATGTTTCTCTCTCTATAAACTCTCTCGGTTTAAACTCGCAGTTCCTTCCTACACATATAAATGTGTGTGTGTAGCAAGGAACTGCGAGTTTAAACTGAACTGAAAAGTGAGCAGGCAGTGAAGAAAGCTAATGGCAGGTTGGCCTTGCGAGAGGATTTAAGTTTAACAGCAAGGAGTTGTACAGGGCCTTAGTGAGACTGCACCTGGAGTATTGTGTGCAATATTGGTCTACTAATTTGAGGAAGGACATTATTGCTGTTGAGGGAGTGCAGGGTAGGTTCACCAGGTTAAAACCCGGGGTGGTTTGACTGACATATGATGAAAGAATGGGTCGACTGGGCTTGTATTCACTGGAATTCAGAAGGATGAGAGGGAATCATAGAAACATATAAAATTCTTAAAGGATTGGACAGGCTGGACGCAGGAAAAATGTTCCCGATGTTGGGGGAGTCCAGAACCTGGGGTTACAGTTTAAGAAAAAGGGGTAGGCCATTTAGGACTGAGGTGAGGAAACATATTTTCACCCAGAGAGTTGTGAATCTGTGGAATTCTCTTCCTCAGAAGGCAGTGGAGGCTAATTCACTGGTGTTTTCAAGAGATAGTTCGATTTAGTGCTTAGGGCTAAAGGAATCAAGGGATATGGGGAAAAAGCAGGAAAGGGGTACTGATTTTAGATGATCAGCCATGATCATATTGAATGGCGTTAGCTCGAAGGGCTGAATGACCTACTCCTGCGCCTATTTTTCTATGTTTCTGCGATAGATACAAAAAGCTGGAGTAACTCAGCGTGTCAGACAGCATCTCTGGAGAAAAGGAATAGGTGATGCTTTCTTCAGACAGAAAATCGGGGGGGGAAAGGGAAACGAGAGAGAGGAATGTAGAGAGATTATTTCATTCGTTTGTTCTATATCTCTCGTTTCCCTTTCCCCTGACACAATGTGAAGAAGGGTCTCAACCTGAACGTTACCCATTTCTTTTCTCTAGAGATGCTGTCTGTCCTGAGTTACTCCAGCTCGTTGTATACTTTTATATGTCGCTCCTCTCTCTCTTTTTTAATATATATGTCTATATACACACACTAAACTTTTTTTCTCATCTATTATATTGTTTACAGAGTACTATGTTTACATATTCTGTTGTGTTGCTGCAAGTAAGAATTTCATTGATCTATCTGGGATGTATGACATTTGACACTCTTGACTTGACTCGTGGCATTTTGGTTATACAAGGATTGAATGGATATGGATCATGTGCAGGAATATGTGCTTAGTTTAATACATTTGGCATCATGTTCTGCACATGTATTAAGGCCAATGGGACTGTACCTGTGCTGTCCTGTTCTCTGTTGATGGTTAGAAATACTGGCATTGTCATGGACCCCGAGGTTCCGGGACAGCTACTTACCAACAGGCTATTGAACTTTACAAAATCCAACAGATGGACACAAAACACTGCAGTAACTAAGCAAATTATTCCAGCATTTTGTGACTATCCATAGCCTTATGAAATGGACAATTACAAAATTAGCAATGATTGACAAAATAACTTTGCTGTCATCAATGGCTGTCCCCTGATCTCCAGTCTTTATGTCTTTCTTAAGTGACTTATTGTTAGATTTTAACCCTCTCCCAACAACTTGAATTAGCTAAACTGGCCTGTTTTCTCTTTCTCACCCTTTTCTTGGATACCAGTTATATGTGGTCCTTCCCAGTCTGTAGGGGATTTTGAAAGATATTTTGGAATGTATATATTATCTCTGTAGCTAAGCCTTTTAAAATCAGAGGATGTAAACCATAAGGTTCGAGATCATATGTCCATCTTTCTAATTTGTCCTGTGCTATTTTATTACTGATACTAGTTTCTTTAAGTTTCACATTCTCCCTAGGCACATCATAGCTCATAGCTGGCTTGTAAAAAATTTAATTTAATTTGTATAATAAGAAAAAAGGATAGGTTATTTGAGGTGCTTTGGAATGACCAAGCTTGGACTTGCAATTCTAGTGAATTATTTACCTTTCTTTCAACAGTGGGTCAATACTCAAGAAACGGGACGCTCTTCATTTTGACGGAAGTCATAATTAGAGTGTTCATCTTTTGTCACTCAAGCGCACCTCCAAGACGTGCTCCAAGACAAGCAAATGAACTTGAATATGAAAAATAGCATGTAATTGGCAAATAAATTTTGTTGACAGAAATCCCTGGAAAAGAACATTTTATTTTCTTCTAAATAGAATCGTAAATATAAACTGAAATTAATATAGCCAATAATACACTGAAGCGTTAAAGTTAAACATTGAAATATAGACGCAGTGGGTGTCTTGCACCTCGTTTCTCAAAGACAATTATGGCAAAAATAGGTCAACAATGGTTAAATCTACCTCAGGATATATTGTTGGAAGTATTTCGGTATCTTTCATTTGAGGAAATGGCTAATGTTCGTGCAACTTGCAAGTATTTCCATCAATTGATTGACCATCCTACTCTGTGGCTGAACAAGACGGTTGTCCTAAAACGTTTACAAAGCTGTAACTCCTGTTTTTGGACAACACTCAGAAAAAGGAGAATAAGATGTCTGGTGATTAAGGAAGCAACATCGAAGCAATTGCAGAAGATGGTTAATTTAATTCCTAACTTGACATCTGTTTCTATGAATGTGAAAATGAACACGGAAAGACTGCGTACCCTGAGACCACTGGCAAACTTGCAAAACCTGCAGCTGAGTAACAGTTCATTAGTGCTAGACCAAGAGTTGCTGAGCGAAGTGGTTACCTTCAAACAATTGACAACATTGGTTTTATGTTCTTCGTTATTTGGCCGTAGCAGTTCGCTGTGCCTCCTTGCAGATTTAAAAAAGTTGCAATCTTTGACACTTCATATAAGGCAGAAGAACCCTCCATTGTTATCATTTCAGTATATTTTGTTCCGGTTGCCAAAACTGAGAGAACTGTCATTGAGTTCTGTGGACACTTGGGAGAATTTATCACTGTGTTTTACAGCACCAGAAATTAGGACTTCTAAACAGCCAGGTATGAAAAAGATCATGGATAAAGAATTATTGTATGAGATGTAAAAACATCCTATATGTTTGATCTATCTGGCATGCCCTCCGTAGCTATAAGAAGCTATGCACTTTACATGTAGCACCTTGTATCTATAGAGGAAATGCTAGATAGATTCATTGAGAACATTACCCAAGGATATGGTAAAATCCAGATTTATTTTCCCAATTGGTCAGTGAGAGTGCACAATGCAGGCACTCTCACTTTAAAAAAAAAAAGAAGGAAAAAAAAGCATAGGTCAATTGGGGAAAAATAAATCCGGAAAATATTTCTCCACATCCTTGGGTGATCTTCTAAACAAGGGGAAAAAATGGGTTTGAATAATAGGAATGCTTTTTTTTTTCATTTATAGAACAGAAGCAAGAGGATTGTATTTGTAGATGAAGTTAGCAAAAGAGGGAATGCATTGCTTTTTAAGACTGGAAAATATATGGACCAGTTTGTTGGCAAGTGCTGGGAAAAGAAACCTAATCAGTTCAAGCAGTTACTTATCAACAGATTGTATTTCGAGTCCATAGTAGCTAGCCATAGGGTTATTGTGTATTGTAGCGCTAGATGGATCAAAGATGTTCTGGTGTCTTGACCTTGGAGTCGTTAATGTAATAAAATATTCGAAGGCTTTTAACGTTTCAAGAGTTTTACACTGATTGAGACCTGAATAGACAGTCAAAGTGCGTGCGCATACGTCCTTTCTCTGGCTTCATACTCGCTCTAACCAGTCACATTTAACAAACTAAGATTCTATTAAACTGTTTAAATAATGTGTCACCATAACCAAAAGTGAAACATTTGTTCTTCCAGATGGGTTTGAGCCACCCTGCATTTCACAGCTTCAGTTAGAGAGGCTGACTCTTCTCAATAGCACAAATGGTCCACTGTCCAGGAAAGCGCTCAACCAACTTCGGAATGTCCGTAGCCTTTCTGTGAGTCTTACCAGGCCCTGCGTTTTATTGAACACCAATTTTGTGCATAGCATGCTGGACAACCTGCCAAATATTACTGAATTAGAACTGTCCTGTAAGTAGACTGTTGCAAATGATTTGTCTCGTGAGACTCAAACTCTTAATTTTGGCCTCTTCAGCAGTTTTTACATTAATTATTTCAATGTCGGCTGCCTTGCCTTCAGGTATTAAAATGCTCAGTTTTCTAATTACTTTTCAGAGGCTCTCTGCCTAGTTTCCTTTGTAAAAAATCAGCTGCTTATTTAGCTGAATCAATTTATCCTTAAATGAATTGATATGAAATTTTTTTGTATTGCTTCAATGAAGGATCTTTGTGTGTTTTGTACAATTATGTCACTATATAAATGTAATTTATTCACTGTGATTCTAATTGTAGCTCACTGGAGTCTACAGAATTCAAATAAAAATAGAAAATGTTCGAAATAGTGAGCAGGTCAGGCAGTACCTGTGGGAAGAGAAACGGAGTTGATGTTTCGGAGCTCAGACAAAGGGTCTTCAACCTTAAACATTATCTCTGTTTCTCTTCTCCCAGCTGTGGCCTAACCTGCTGAGTATTTCCAGGATTTTTGTTTTTATTTTAGATTTCAATCATCTGTCAGTTTTTTTTATTTTCATTGACAAAGCTGCTAGACTAATGTGAATAAAGTAAACCCTTATTATAACTGACCTTGGTAGGGTGGGTGGAGGGGTAATAGTGTCCGTTATTGCCCATCGTCTGCTATAACTAGGTATGATATTATCATTGGAGCGAAGGAAATAGGCAATTTTTGGGTTGAGACCCTTCTTCAGAGAGATGTGAGGGTGGGCGGGGTGGGAAGATTCCAAATCCGACCTTTCTGTCCTGGGCCTCCTCCATGGCCAGAGTGAGGACCACTGTAAATCGGAGGAGCATATTTCGCTTGGGCAGTTTGCACCCCAACGGTATGAACATTGACTTCTCTAATTCCAGGTAGTCCCTGCTTTCTCCTCCCCTTCTTAGCTCTCCCTCCGCCCACTGTCTCCGCCTCCTCCTTTCTTCTTCCCGCCCCCCCACCCTCACATCAGTCTGAATGTATGAAACAGGAATAAGCTAGGATAGACTGGCAAATTATACTTAAAGGGTTGACGGTGGAGAAGCAATGGCAAAAGTTTAAAGACCGCATGGATGAACTCCAAAAATGATTCATGCCTGTCTGGCGAAAAATAAAACGGAGAATGCGGCTCATCCGTGGCCAACGAGGGAAATCAAGAATAGTGTTAAATCCAAGGAAGAGGCATATAAATTGGCCAGAGGAAGCAGCAAACCAGAGGACTGGGAGAAATTTAGAACTCAACAGAGGAGGACGAGGGGGTTAATTAAGAGGGGGGGGGGGGGAGAGCATGAAAGAAAGCTTGTGGGGAATGTAAAAACTGACTCCAAAAGCTTCTTTAGATGGGTAAAAAGAGAAAGATTAGTGAAGACAAATGTAGGTCCCTTGCAGTCAGCGACAGGTAAATTTATAATGGGAAACAAGGAAATAGCAGAACAGTTAAATTAGTGCTTTGTTTGTGTCTTCCTTAGTGAAGACAAAACCAATCTCCTAGAATACTAGGGGACCGAGGATCTCGTGGAAGGGAGGAACTGAAGGGAATCTACATTGGTCAGGTAATTGTGTTAGGTAAACTGTTGGGACTTAAGGCAGATAAACCCCCAGGGCCTGATGGTCTGCATCCCAGAATGCTCAAGGAGGTGACCCTAGAAATCGTGGATGCATTGGTGATCATTTTCCAATGCTCTCTCAGCTCTGGATAAGTTCCTGTGAACTGGAGGGTAGCCAATGTAACTCCACTTTTCAAGAAAGGAGGGAGAGAGAAAACAGGGAATTATCGACCAGTTAGCCTTGCGTCGGTAGTGGGGAAGATGCTTGAGACAATTATTAAGGATGTTATAGGCGCACATTTGGAAAGTAGTGACGGGATCGGTCAAAGTCAGCATGGATTTATGAAGGGGAAATCATGCCTGACTAATTTTCTGGAATTTTTTGAACATGTAACAAGTAGAATGGATAAGGGAGCGCCAGTGGATGTGGTGTATCTCGACTTTCAAAAAGACTTTGACAAGGTCCCATACAACTGCACTTAACCTAACACTCCCATAGCTATCTAGAATACAAACCCACGGACTCCCATAGGTATCTAGATACAAACCCACTGACTCTGGTTGCTATCTAGATACAAACACACTGACTCCCATAGCTATCGAGACTACACTTCTTCCCACCCTGCTTCCTTTAAAGACTCTATCCCCTACTACCAATTCCTCTGTCTATGCCGCATCTGCACCCAGGATGAGGTTTTCCATAACAGGGCATCAGAGATGTCCTCATTCTTTAGGAATCGGGGTCCCCATCTTCCATTATAGATGAGGCTCTCATTTGGGTCTCCTCTATATTTCGCAGCTCTGCTCTTGTTCCCCTTCCCCACCCCCCATTCGTAACAAGGACAGAGTAACCCTTGTCCTCACCTTCTATCCCATCAGCCGTCGCATATAATAACCATATAACAATTACAGCACGGAAACAGGCCATCTCGACCCTTCTAGTCCGTGCCGAACACGTATTCTCCCCTAGTCCCATATACCTGCGCTCAGACCATAACCCTCCATTCCTTTCCCGTCCATATAACTATCCAATTTATTTTTAAATGATAAAAACGAACCTGCCTCCACCACCTTCCCTGGAAGCTCATTCCACACAGCCACCACTCTCTGAGTAAAGAAGTTTCCCCTCATGTTACCCCTAAACTTCTGTCCCTTAATTCTCAAGTCATGTTCCCTTGTTTGAATCTTCCCTACTCTCAGTGGGAAAAGCTTATCCACGTCAACTCTGTCTATCCCTCTCATCATTTTAAAGACCTCTATCAAGTCCCCCCTTAACCTTCTGCGCTCCAAAGAATAAAGCCCTAACTTGTTCAACCTTTCTCTGTAACTTAGTTGCTGAAACCCAGGCAACATTCTAGTAAATCTCCTCTGTACTCTCTCTATTTTGTTGACATCCTTCCTATAATTAGGCGACCAAAATTGTGCCCCATACTCCAGAATTGGCCTCACCAATGCCTTGTACAATTTTAACATTACATCCCAACTTCTATACTCAATGCTCTGATTTATAAAGGCCAGCACACCAAAAGCTTTCTTTACCACCCTATCTACATGAGATTCCACTTTCAGGGAACTGTGCACAGTTATTCCCAGATCCCTCTGTTCACCTGCATTCTTCAATTCCCTACCATTTACCATGTACGTCCTATTTTGATTTGTCCTGCCAAGATGTAGCACCTCACACTTATCAGCATTAAACTCCATCTGCCATCTTTCAGTCCACTCTTCCAACTGGCATAAATCTCTCTGTAGACTTTGAAAATCTACTTCATTATCCACAACCCCACCTATCTTAGTATCATCTGCATACTTACTAATCCAATTTACCACACCATCATCCAGATCATTGATGTACATGACAAACAACAGTGGACCCAACACAGATCCCTGTGGCACCCCACTAGTCACTGGCCTCCAACCTGACAAACAACCATCCACCATTACTCTCTGGCATCTCCCATACAACATATAATCTTTCAACATTTTTGCAACCTCCAACGGGATCCCACTACTGGCCACATCTTCCCATCTTCACCCCTTCTGCTTTCCGCAGAGACCGTTCCCTCCTCAACTGCCTGGTCAACTCGTCCCTTCCCACCCCCACTCCAGGTACTTTCCCCTGCAACCGCAGGAGATTCAACACCTGTCCCTTTACTCCCCGTCTTTCCAGATGAGGCAGAGGTTCACTTGCACCTCTTCCAACCTCATCTACTGTAACCACTGTTCCAGGTGTCAACTCTTGTACATCGGCGAGACCAAGCACAGGCTCGGCGATCGTTTCGCTGAACACCTCCGCTCAGTCCACATTAACCTACCTGATCTCCCGGTTGCTCAACACTTTAACTCCCCCTCCCATTCCCAATCTGACCTTTCTATCCTGTGCCTCCTCCATTGTCAGAGTAAGGTCCAGCATAAATTGGAGGAACAGCACCTCATATTTTGCTTGGGTAGCTTACACCCCAGCGGTATGAATATTGACTTCACTAACTTCAAATTGCCCTTGCTTGCCCTCTCTCTCCACCCCTTCCCAGTTCTCCCACCAGACTTACTGTCTCCGACTACATTCCATCTCTGTCCCACCCACTCCCCTGACATCAGTCTGAAGAAGGGTCTCGACCCGAAACATCACTCATTTCTTCTCTCCAGAGATACTCCCTGTCCTACTGAGTTACTCCAGCATTTTGTGTCTACCTGCACTTAACCTAAATTAGTGTTCTCAAGTTCTGGTGTTATGCTTGAAGCCAAAAAAAAATTGGTATTATCAAGTGGTATGACCTTTATAATAGGTTAACTTTCTGAGTGGGATTTTCATTTTTTTAAAAAGAAGAACCACGGTGGAATATTAAGATGCCGCGTGCCAATGTTTTACTAAATAATCATATTTAAGAGTGTTAAAATAACAAAAGTATTCAGCAAATTATTATTTCCTTGGCTCTTGATGTTTCAACTTTTTATAACATTTTGAAGAGATGTGCAACTGTGAAGGAAATTTTTTATCAAATGCATTCTTCTGTACTTAATTTCTGTGTTAAATTTACCAGGGAATGGACCACTTGCTGAATTTGTGAACGTTTTACCTTTGGAGCTCACAAAAATTGATTTGATAAATGCAAGACTTTCGAATGTCGATGTACAGCTTCTCTCTGATTCTTCAGGAAAAAGCCTTAAACATCTAAGCTTGGTCCTCTGCAATGGTATTACTGAAACAATGTTAAAGCAACTGCCCAAGCAGTTTCCTTTCTTGCAGACCCTAGACCTAAGGTAAATTATAAAATTTCTGTATTAATTGATGCAAAATTCAGTTTTGTTTAATTTGTTTTTGGGAGTATTGTGGCAAAGCCAGCATTCATTGCCTATGCCTGTGCCCGTGAGGTGGTGATGGTGAGATGCCACATTGAATTACTGCAATTCTTCTGATGAAGGTACTCGCGTGCTATTGTTGGTTGAGGTGTTCCAGGATTTAGATCCAGTAATATTGAGGAATCAGCCATATATTTCCAAGTCAGGTTGGTGCACTCCATAGGTACATGGTTATAAATGTTATGTGTATCTATAAGACTGGTGGCTGATTCACAGTTTTGCCACCCTATAGCTTGGTGCATGGAGGCTAGTTTTGATGCCCAACTATGCTGAAGCTAACTCCCAAAGATAAATGTTCGTACCTATAATTATGGTTTGTATGACTGGGTGCTACATCAGCATGTTGTTTTGATCCACTGAACCATGGATAAAATTCTGGTTTGAGTAATTTTAAATGAGGATGATTTTGTTAACTCAAAGTATCTCCAATTGCAGTAGATTGTGTGGTCAGTTTATCGAGTTTAATTTCTGACAATTGTGCATAATTGGTATAAACAGCACCAGGTTTCCTGGCTTTCCTGCTTATTCTCTTGTGTTACTAAATGCATAGTCAGCAGTTAAATAGACACAACAACTGCTATTTAGCTGGTTTTCAACAAAGGACAGTACAGTATTGATTCTGAGCAAATAAGGTAAAGGGGAAGCTAAGAAAAAAAACTGCAATTGTCAAGCTGATGGTTTTTAGCTTAAATATATGCTGACCAAAATAACATCAGTAACCTCAGTCTTCAAAATTATTTGAAGCCAATTAACTGGATGTCTTCAATCGCTCCACCTACCCGTTTACTTGTGTGGAGATTAGTTTTAAATTAATCAGCAGCAAATTTGTTACGATCCTTGGGAGGCATTTAAGCAAACTTGCTGAGTCTTTCTCTACATTTTAAATATTGTATTAATTAAATATTAATATCAATACAATATTGTAATTAATTAATTATTTACATTGTTAGGTTATTTTCATATTTATTACACAAATTGTAGCAAAATAAAATACATGCGATCACCTGATGATGGAAACAAACCTTTCACCTTTTATTCACTTTTTTATCCTGCTTTCTGTTCTTTGTATTTCAAACATTTTTTGTCCATGGTATCTTAATGTTCTTGGCATGATAAATCTAGCGCAGGTTTGTTAGATTATAAAAGAAGGGGGTGGGTGGGAGGGATTGGGCAGCGACTTATACATAGAGCTGTTCCAAGGGGCTACAACGTGAGCCGCAACAATAGCCGTGTCACTGGAATGTGTGGTGGGTGAAGATGGGCTCTCTGGTGCACTTTGTGTGTGGGGAGTCGGGTTGGAAGTCAGGGCTCTAAACGACCGAGGAGACGGTGGGAGCCAGGGTTGACTGCTCATTCCATTCACATTCAGTTTATGTTTTATATTTGTTTTATGGTGCCTTAGAGACACGAGAGGGGTGTCATTAACAGGACAGGTGGTGTATTATCGTTTCATTATTGCATGATCTCTTGGCCGAGAAAACAAATAATCCAGAATGAATCTGGAACCGTGGGTGCTGGAAAATCGGTGTTCCACCTGTATGTAAACTGTCAGGAATTGATGCTCCTTACAATGATCATAGAACGGGAATTGTCAAGATTATCAGTTTACTCTTGAAGTTTTAAGCAGTTGTTTAACAATCTGAATGAATGTTAAGTTTTTACCTTTTTACTATTTCACCAAATTCACATATACTGCATTATTTTAACCTTCCCAGTGGTTATAGATTGTTGAATCAAGAAAATTTGTTTGGCTTGGTGGAGATGCCATTTCTCAAGGAAATCGTAATTTCGAACAATCCACATCTAACGGGCACAGTGATGAAGCAATTTCGGACTTTAACTGACAACAGAGTACACGTGACTCAGAAGAGCAAAAGAAATTACAATGGATGTGATTGCATATTTTATTCACAGTTATTGAGTTGATGAATGAGAGAATATTTTTGGATGATGAAGACATAGCTTGATTGAGCGCTGATTATAAATGCTGCATAGAATAAGCAAGATGTGACTGGTTTGACAACTTCTGGGTGCAATTGAGGCAGAGGCCCAACATTCACAGAATTTCAAATGGGGAAAATGCCAATTGAATCAGAAACATAGAAACATAGAAAGATAGAAAGTAGGCGCGAGAGTAGACCACCAGGTCCGTCGAGCCCGCACCGCCATTCGCTCATGGCTGAACACTAAACAGACACACTTACCCACAAACAGTAGACACAAGACACAGAACACAAGACACTACCCTCCCCTTTATACCGCTATCACCCCTCTCCACCCCAAGAACCTCGTGATCTCCTGGGGGAGGCAAAAAACCGGATAAAAACCCAGGTCCAATTCGGGAAAAAAATCCGGGAAATTCCTCTCCGACCCCAATCCAGGCGATCGACACTTGTCCAGGAGATCACTCGGGTCTTACTATACTAACCATACCTAGGTCCATATCCCTGCCCTCTCCCCGTAGCCCCTTATCCCCTTGGCAGCTAAAAAAACATCTATTTTAGTCTTAAATATATTTAAAGTTTCTGCTTCCACTGCTCCCTGGGGCAGTGAATTCCATAAATTAACCACCCTCTGGGTGAAGAAGTTCTTCCTCATCTCAGTTTTAAAAGAGCCCCCCCTTATTCTGCAACTATGTCCCCTAGTTCTAGTTTCCCCGATCATTGGGAACATCCTCGGTGCATCCACCCGATCAAGGCCCCTCACGATCTTATATGTTTCAATGAGATCGCCTCTCATTCTTCTAAACTCCAAAGAGTAGAGTTCCAGCCTACTTAACCTTTCCTCATATGTCAATCCCCTCATTGCAGGAATTAATCTTGTAAACCTTCGCTGCACTGCCTCCAGGGCTAGTACATCCTTTCTTAAGTATGGACCCCAGAACTGTACACAGTATTCCAAATGTGGTCTCACTAATACTGTGTACAGCTGCAGCAAGACCTCCGTGTTTTTATACTCAATCCCCCTAGCAATAAAGGCCAAAACTCCATTGGCCTTCCTGATTGCTTGCTGCACCTGCATACTAACTTTCAGTGATTCATGTACTAATACCCCTAGATCCCTTTGCGTTGCATTACAACGCAGCTCCTCCTCATTTAGAAAATAACTTGCCCTATCATTTTTTTTCCCAAAGTGAATGACTTCACATTTATTAGTATTAAATTTCATCTGCCAAGTTGTTGCCCACTCACCTAGCTTATCTATATCCTTTTGCAGACTCTTCCTATCCTCCTCATCCCCTACTTTTCCTCCCATTTTTGTATCGTCCGCAAATTTTGATATATTACACTTGGTTCCCTCCTCCAAATCATTTATATAAATTGTGAACAACTGGGGTCCCAGCACCGACCCTTGCGGAACCCCGCTAGTTACCGGTTGCCATCCCGAGTATGAACCATTTATCCCCACTCTCTGCTTCCTATTTGTTAGCCAATCCTCTACCCATGCTAATATATTACCCCCAATCCCATAATTTTTTATTTTTAGCAATAGTCTCTTATGTGGCACCTTGTCAAAAGCCTTTTGGAAGTCCAAGTATACCACATCCACCGGTTCCCCTTTATCCACCCGGGTTGTTACTTCCTCAAAGAATTCGAGCAGATTCGTTAAACAGGACTTCCCCTTCACAAAACCATGCTGGTTCTGTCCGATGAAGTCATGTTTATCCAAGTGCCCCGTTAGTGTTTCTTTAATAATTGTCTCTAACATTTTACCCACCACCGATGTTAGACTAACCGGTCTATAGTTACCCGCCTTCTGTTTACTTCCTTTTTTAAATATAGGTGTTACATTGGCCATTTTCCAATCCACTGGGACCGTTCCTGCCTCCAGGGAGTTTTGGAAAATTATCACCAATGCATCCACAATCCCCACCGCTATCTCCCTCAAGACCCTTGGATGTAATCCATCAGGCCCAGGGGATTTATCCTCCTTCAGTCTCATTAATTTCCCTAATACCACCTCCTTGGTGATCTTAATAGTATTTAGCTCCTCCATTCCTACCGCCCCCTGTTTATCCAGCGTTGGAATATTTTTTGTGTCTTCTATGGTGAAGACTGATACAAAATACTCGTTTAATGCCTTTGCCATTTCCATGTTCCCCACCAACAACTCTCCAGTCTCACCCTCCAATGGACCAACGTTCACCTTAGCCACCCTTTTTCTTTTTATATAGCTATAAAAACTCTTACTATTAGTTTTTATGTTGTTCGCTAAATTCCTTTCATAGTCTATTTTCCCCGTCTTAATTAATCTCTTAGTTATTTTTTGCTGACCTTTAAATGCTTCCCAATCCTCTACCCTCCCACTATCTCTGGCTACCTTATATGCCCTTGCCTTCAGCCGAATACTATCCTTTATAGTTTTACTGAGCCATGGCTGACTGTTCTTACCCTTACCCCTTTTTTTCTTCATAGGAATAAATTTTTCTTGAAGGTTATACAGTAGATCCTTAAACGTACACCACTGCTCATGTACCGTCTTATTCTTGAGTCTGCTATCCCAGTCAACTTTGATCAGCTCAGTCCTCATACCTTCATAATCCCCCTTATTTAGACTAAGCACCCTAGCCTGAGTTTCAACCTGCTCCCCTTCTATTTGAATATGGAATTCGACCATATTGTGGTCACTTGTTCCCAACGAGTCCCTAACTATGACATTTTTAATTAATCCTGCTTCATTACACAGGACCAGATCCAAGATTGCCTCCCCCGTTGTCGGTTCTGTGACATACTGTTCTAGGAACCCGTCTCTAATCCATTCTATAAACTCTTCCTCTAGTCTACCCTGCCCAGTTTGGTTTGCCCAATTAATATGAAAATTGAAGTCCCCCATGATTACAGCAGTTCCCTTTTTACATGCGTCAACTATTTGCAGATTTATGTTCTGACTAACAGCGTCACAGCTATTTGGAGGTCTATAAATTACACCCACTAGTGTTTTTTTCCCCTTATTATTCTCTATCTGTACCCAAGCTGTTTCACTATCCTGATCCTTCAACGCAATATCCTTCCTCTCTATTGCCGTTATTCCCTCCCTTATTAAAAGGGCCACCCCTCCTCCCTTTCTTTCCTGTCTATCTTTCCTAATTGTCGAGTACCCCTCTATATTTAACTCCCAGTCCTGATCCCCTTGCAGCCATGTCTCCGTAATGGCCACGATATCATAACTATATATACTTAATTGCACCGTTAATTCATTTATCTTATTACGAATACTCCGTGCATTTAGATAAAGCACTTTCAGATGATTTTTACTACCCTTCCTTTCCGTTTTTGCCCCTTTTACATCTAAAGCTTTATCTTCACACATTCTGTCTCCTGTCACATTTTGACTTTCCGCTTCCCCACTGATACCCTGCTCTATTTCCTCTACCCCTGCCGTTATTACCCCCCTTGATACCTCCCCCCCCGCTACTTAGTTTAAAGACCTCTCTACTGCCCTAGTTATATGATTTGCCAGGACCCCAGTCCCAGCACCGTTCAGGTGAAGTCCGTCCTTACAGAACAGATCCCCCCTGTCCCAGTACTGGTGCCAGTGGCCCAAGAAACCAAACCCATTATTCCCACACCAGTCTTTGAGCCACGCATTTAGCTTTTTAATTTTACGTACCCTCGCCGATTTGGCCCGTGGCTCAGGTAGCAATCCGGAGATCAGTACCCTCGAGGTTCTGCTTTTTAATTTATTCCCTAACTGCTCAAACTCCTTCAGCAGATCCTCCTTCCTCGTCCTTCCTATGTCATTGGTCCCCACATGGACCACGACCACTGGATCCTCCCCCTCCCTCTGCAAATTTCTCTCCAGCATCGCAGAGATATCCTTAACCCTAGCACCGGGTAGGCAACACAGCCTTCGGGACATGTTCTGCTGGCCGCAGAGAACCTTATCTACCCCCCGAATAATACTATCCCCTATCACTACGGCATTTCTTCTAACTCCCCCCTCTTGAATGGCCTCCTGATCCACGGTGCTGCAGCCAGGTTGCTCATCCCTCCCACAGCCCCTGATCCCGTCCTTACATTGAGTAAGAGCCTCGGTCATGCTCGTCAGGGACAAGGGCTGTGGCTCCTGCCGCATCTCCTCCTGGTTCCCCCTACCTGCCTCGCTTATGGCCACACCTTCCTTTCCTTGCTCACTGCCTACTGAATTAGTTAAACTGGTTGGTGTGACCATCCCCTGGCACAAAACATCCAGGTAATACTCCCCCTCCCTGATGTACCGCAGCGTATGAAGTTGGGTCTCCAGCTCATCAATGCGGAGCTGGAGTTCCTCTAGCCTCAAACACTTACTGCAGCTGTAGGGATCTTCTACATCAATGGTGTCGACAAATTCCCACATCTCGCAGTATTGGCACATCTCCTGACCGCCCATCTTATATAAGTAATTAACTGGTCCTATTTAAGAATCCCCTACTGTATTGATACACCCCTTATTTATATAATCCTACCTCCTATAAATGGGAAAGTACTCACCCCAGCCGTAAATTACCTACTGGTTTGGCTGTCTAGTGGTAATTCCGTCCGCTCTTCCTGTCTGGTCCACTGCTCCCTTGCAGTGCGTGGCAAACCTCTTTGCCTCTGTTAGTCTCTGTTAGTCTCTCGAGCCGCGGCTCCGTCCGTCCTCCCTCGGCGACAGCACCTGTGGCACCGCGGCCACGGAGTCACAGTTGGCCGATCCGTTTCCGAGTTGACTGCAGTTGTCCTTTTTCTTCAGAACAAAATGAACTTTGGCAACGGGGCCCACCGCGTAGTATATGTTGGCGTCGTCAGGAATGACCACCGCATTGGCTTTTTTCACTGCCAAAAAGAAGCGTAGAGTTCTCTAATATTTGAATTATTATAAAACTTATCTGTTATCTGGTATTCTAAATTAGGTGCACACTTACATTTTATGTGCTTAAAAAAAAATATCTCTTTCTGATATAAAGCCTCAAGCGTATTTTAGGATCATTTGTTTCTCATAAGAAATGCAAGTTTCAGATTTTTACAATGATTTTCATGTTTATGATTGCTCCTATAGAAAAGGTGTCATAGTCATAGAGTGTGGAAACGGGCCCTTCAGCCCAACTCGCCCACACCGGCCAACAATGTCCCAGTTACACTAATCCCACGCCTGCGCTTGGTCCATATTCCTCCAAACCTGTCCTATCCATGTTCCTGTCTAACTGTTTCTTGAATGATGGGTTAGTCCCAGCCTCAACTACCTCCTCTGGCAGCTTGTTCCATACACCCACCACCCTTTGTGTGGAAAAAGTACCCCTCGGATTCCTATTAAATCTTTTCCCCTTCACCTTGAACCTATGTCCTCTGGTCCTCGATTCCCTACTCTGGGCAAAAGACTACCTGATCTATTCCTCTAATGATCAAAGTAATGATTTGGGAAGATGTAAACACAAATTCAGAACTTCAATGGAACAAGTTAAGATTCAAATGGATTTCATCATGTCTATTGAAAGTGAAGTCCCACATCACAATTAGCTTCAAACTCCAATAAAGGATATTTTAATGTTAATGTTTGTAATGTGCTTTGAAAATCTAATTTGAAAAGCAGTGTATTGAGAGGGCAATGAAATAGTTTTACGGGGAAGTCTCTAAATGATAAATTACCATCAGCACTTCTGCAGCAAAAGAGGGTCAAACGCTCCCGACCATTGTTTATGTATAGCGTTCCTGTGTTTGACATAAACTGTATTGCTAACATTTTGTAGAGAATATTTGAAAAGATATTGGGGGAAAAACCCCTGAAAATAGCATATTTGTTACAAGAATAGCTGAGGTCTTTTCTATGTAGCACAAAGAACACAATGAGAGACCATATGGATTTTATTAAATAGTGTTTTTAATAAAATTCTGAATTGTTTATTAGAATTCAGACTTGTGCTGCATCTATTATTTCTTTACCTTACATTAAAATAATGGATAGATGGAGGATTAAATATAGTTTGAGCTGTATTGATGACTGATGGAATGCCTTAATGTTTTCCTGAACATAATTAGCCAGTAGCCATTTTGAATGGAGCAGGTAATTTCATTCAGTGGTCCATGTGACTACTTGTGACATGAGTATTCTGCAGATATATCTGCAGGGAGTTTCAGGATACAAACTCGTAGTACTTTTTGGTTTTGGAGTTCTTAATGTCTCCATTCAATGTTTGTAAAAGCATAGTTCAGAGGATGTAGTACATATGAATGAAGGTTGGTCTGTTAAGTTTATCGAGGCTGTTGGTCATATAGTAGTGCATTTCATAGGTTGAGGGCCAGGAATAAAATAACTGACATAATAAATCCATTTTTTCTTGTCATGTTGCTTCTATTATTTGAGTGGATACTTTCAAAGCCAATAAGAATACATTTGTAAATTTAGACAATGAAAAATGTCCTGCGTTGTTAAATTTACCACACAAATCAAAGTTTTTATCCACCCCCAACTAATGTTAACTTAAAAATGGGTATTCATTAAAAAAATGTATCTTTAAAATTGTCAAGTCTACTACAATCTGTGGCATGTAACAACTGTCTTGAATTGGTTTAAAGTAAATCATTTTACAAAAAATAAACAGAATTCATGCTGTTTTCTGTGTATATACCATTTATCCACAAGAGGGCAGGCATATCACTCTGTATAATCTGACACTGGCTTAATATTTTTTGCAAAGTGTCTTCCCCTTTGATATTGAGATTCAGAAATTGGTGGTTAGATTGTATCTATGAATTGAACCATAAAACTATGCTGGGCCATTGTCACTCTGGGTCCTTTCCATCAGAAGGTGCTCCTTCCATCTAAGTTACTTTCAGCATTGCAGCAATCTGATTCTCAACTCTTAGTCCTTGCAGTATTTGTCAAAGCCATTTAAGACCTACCTGCAGTGAGCCAGGAATGGAGGTGAACTTGCCATGTGCAGAGAGGCAGTCTTCATGAACTTGCCTAGTACAGAGAAACAGTATCTGGAAGGAATACTTGTAATAAATGCTTAGCTGTTCCTCCTTCCTTGAAGTCAGTGCCCTTGAACCCATTCATGGCAAAGTGTCTCATCTGGATTCACTACTACATCTGAACAAGAAAGCAAAAAAAGCCATAACTCAAATGAAAAATGACAAGGCTTCAAGAGCGGATGGTATTCTGCCTATGGTTCTAAAAAGCAAATGCGAAGAACTGAGGTGTAAGTGATATTCCCTGGAATTTAAACAGCTTGAAATTAATAGCAGGTCTTTAGCTCCATTACATACCAACCCATCAAATGGGGTTTCAACCCACCAAATGGCCAATTTACCAAACCCAGGCTGCTTCTGAAGAAAAGGTATTAGAAGCTCCCTTCACCGATCAAGCTCATGATTTGAGGTGTAAACACAATATCAGAACTTTAACAGAGCAAGTTAAGATTTCAATGGATTTCATCATGTCAATTGAAAGTGAAGTCTTGCATCATAATCAGATTTAATCTCCAATAAAGGATATTTGAATGTTATTTGTTTTAAATGTGTTTTTAAAATCTAATCTGAGAAGCAGTGTATTGAGAGGACAGTGAAATAGTTTGCAGGGAAGTCTCTTAATGATAGATTACTACCAGAACTTCTGCAGCAAGGGCATCAAACACTCCCGACTACAGCTATTCCACCATCAAATATGCTTATTGTTCCATCCCTCACCCACATTTTGGAAAATTATATCACCAGGCTGTGCTCCTCTTTCTAGATAGCTGCTGGAGACCACAGAGGATCAAAGGTCTTTTATTATAGTTGGTCGGGGAGGGGGGCAGAGGATTGATTTTGCAAGTGCTTGTCATCAGTAGACAGACGGTGCTCAAGGACTCAGCAATAGAGCTGAATGCATACACCACATTTGTTACTGACTTCAAGAGGAAATGAGTGCAGGATTGTGTTCCCACCAAGATCATCCCAGTTTTCCATACCAACAGCCTTGAATGAACCAGGGTGTCGATAATCTACAGCGGACCAGGTCTGAGAACCAGGTCTCAGGCATGTAAGTCTGGTGATACAGAATATAAGAATTCCAGGAACAACCCCAAGAAGGCCATCAAGAAAGTGAATAAACCCCTTTGTAGACGATCAGATGGGCATTTGGCAGGTATGGATGGGCTTGTGTGTCATTACATCCACAAGGGGAAGCCAAATAGCTCAAATGACAACAATGCATCCTTCCCAGAGAGCTGAATGCTTTCTATGCTTGGCTTGAAAAGGAGAATATTGATGTATCATCTGGGGCTCTCACAGCCCCCAACAACACTAATCTCAGTGATGAGACCAATGTCAGAAGATCCTTCCAAAGGGTGAACCTCGGAATGTATCTGGCACTGATAGTGTACCTGGCTGCATTCTTGGCTGTGAGTTGACCTCGGACCAACTGTCGGCGGTTTTTGCGGACATCTTTAACCTCTCATTACTAAAATCCAAGGTCATCCTTGGATAGGCTGCATCCCAGAGTACTTAAGGAAGTAGCCCCAGAAATAGTGGATGCCTTAGTGATAATTTTTCAAAACTCCTTAGATTCTGGAGTGGTTCCTGAGGATTGGAGGGTAGCTAATGTAACCCCACTTTTCAAAAAGGGAGGGAGAGAGAAAACGGGGAATTACAGACCAGTTAGTCTAACATCGGTAGTGGGGAAACTGCTAGAGTCAGTTATTAAAGATGGGATAGCAACACATTTGGAAAGTGGTGAAATCATTGGACAAAGTCAGCATGGATTTACGAAAGGTAAATCATGTCTGACGAATCTGATAGAATTTTTCGAGGCTGTAACTAGTAGTGGATAAGGGAGAACCAGTGGATGTGTTATATCTGGACTTTCAGAAGGCTTTCGACAAGGTCCCACATAAGAGATTAGTATACAAACTTAAAGCACACGGTATTGGGGGATAGAGAACTGGTTGGCAAACAGGAAGCAAAGAGTAGGAGTAAACGGGTCCTTTTCAAAATGGTAGGCAGTGACTAGTGGGGTACCACAAGGCTCAGTGCTGGGACCCCAGCTATTTACAATATATATTAATGATTTAGATGAGGGAATTGAATGCAACATCTCCAAGTTTGCGGATGACACAAAGCTGGGGGCAGTGTTAGCTGTGAGGAGGATGCTAGGAGGCTGCAAGGTGGCTTGGATAGGCTGGGTGAGTGGGGAAAATGCATGGCAGATGCAGTATAATGTGGATAAATGTGAGGTTATCCACTTTGGTGGCAAAAACAGGAAAGTAGACTATTATCTGAATGGTGGCCGATTAGGAAAAGGGGAGATGCAACGAGACCTGGGTGTCATGTTACACCAGTCATTGAAAGTAGGCGTGCAGGTGCAGCAGGCAGTGAAGAAAGCGAATGGTATGTTAGCATTCATAGCAAAATGATTTGAGTATAGGAGCAGGGAGGTTCTAATGCAGTTGTACAGGATCTTGGTGAGACCACACCTGGAGTATTGCGTACAGTTTTGGTCTCCAAATCTGAGGAAAGACATTCTTGCCATAGAGGGAGTACAGAGAAGGTTCACCAGACTGATTCCTGGGATGTCAAGACTTTCATATGAAGAAAGACTGGATAGACTCGGCTTGTACTCACTAGAATTTAGAAGATTGAGGGGGGATTTTATAGAAACTTACAAAATTCTTAAGGGGTTGGACAGGCTAGATGCAGGAAGAATGTACCCGATGTTGGGGAAGTCCAGGACAAGGGGTCACAGTTTAAGGATAAAGGGGAAATCTTTTGGGACCGAGACGAGAAGAACATTTTTCACACAGAGAGTGGTGAATCTCTGGAATTCCCTGCCACAGATGGTAGTTGAGGCCAGTTCATTGACTATATTTAAGAGGGAGTTAGATGTGGCCCTTGTGGCTAAAGGGACCAGGGGGTATGGAGAGAAGGCAGGTACAGGATACTGAGTTGGATGATCAGCCATGATCATGTTGAATGGCGGTGCAGGCTCGAAGGGCCGAATGGCCTACTCCTGCACTTATTTTCTATGTTTCTATGTTTCTATCCCCCTGCTTGAAAAGGACATCCATAATATCATTGTCCAAGAAATGCAAGTGACATGCGTTAATGAGCACCGACTAGTGGCACTCACATCCATTGTGATGAAGTGCTTCAAGAGGTTGGTTATGAAGCAGATCAACTTCTGCCTTGTAAGGACCTGGAGCCATTACAAATTGCCTACTGCCACAACAGATCAAAAGCAGATGCAGTCTTAATGGCTCTCCACTCATCCACTTGGACAATAAGAACACGTACATCAGGCTGCTGTTCATTGACTACAGCTCGGCAACATCATGGTCTCTAAACATCATTATACTCAGGGAATTGTGTGTCTGCTCATCCTTATGCTATTGGATCCTTCACTTCCTCATCAGCAAATCTCAATCAATACAAATTGACAAACTGAAAGCCAGACACACTCCAGTGCCATCTTTAAATTTGCCGGTGATACCACTGTTAAATAACAGGTAACATTGAATCAGAGTAGAGAAGGGAGATTAATAATCTGATTGAATGGTGCCAGACGACAATCTTGCTCTCATATTAGCAAGACCCCGAGGTTGATTGTTGACTTCAGGAAAGGAAAACCATGGATCCATGAATCTATGTCATGGATGGATTGGCAGAGGAGAGAGCCAACAGCTTAAAGTGCCTAGGCGTGCGTATCTCTGAAGATCTATCCTGGGCCCAGTACATTGATGCAATCACATAGAAAGCTCATCACATCTCTATTTCCTTAGAAGATTGAGGAGATTCAGTATGTAGCTGAATACTCTACTTTGATATGTGTATGGTAGATAGAGTACTCACTGGTTGCATCGTGGCTTTCTTAGTTTGGTTACTCGAACACCCAGGAATAAAGAAGGCTGCGGAAAGTGGGCAAAATGGTTGCTGCAGCAGTAGAATTGCTGCTTTACAGCGCATACAATGCCAGAGATCTGGGTTAGATCCCGACTACGGGTGCTGTCTGTACAGAGTTCGTACGTTCTCCCTGTGAGCTGCATGGGTTTTTTCCGAGATCTTTGGTTTCCTTCCACATTCCAAAGACGTACAGGTTTGTAGGTTAATTGGCTTGGCATAAATTGTAAATTGTCCCTAGTGTGTGTAGTCGTGTTAATGTGCGGGGATCGCTGGTCGGTTCGGACTCGGTGGGCTGAAGGGCCTGTTTCCGCACTGTATCTCTAAACTAAACATTGTCCAGTCCATCACAGGTAGTGACTTCTCCCACCATTGAAGGGATCTGCAGGAAACGTTGCCTCAAAAACGCAGTTAATATCATCAAAGACGCACACCATCCTGGTCATTCTCTCATATCGCTGCTACCATTGGGTAACAGGTACAGAAGCCTGACAACCATGATTTCCAGGTTCAAGAACAGCTTCTTCCCGGCAGTCATCAGGTTCTTGAACCACACTGCACAACTCCAACCAAAACCCTACCTCAGCAATGATCTAGCATGGGCTTTGTTTTGGTTGTACTACATACTGCAGTTTTGCACTGTTACGATATGGTTACCTTGTATTACTGATTATTAATTTATTGTATTATTGATTATTGTATATTTATTTGTTGTTTTAATGGGCCTTTAAAGCTGCCCCAAGTAAGAAATCTATTTTTCCATTCTGATGCATCTTGACTCTTGACTACTCTTGGAATAGAATATAGAAGGATAACAGCTATTTAGATTAGTTTCAAGACAGGGAGTGTCTGCCTATGAACACATGCATGTAGATCAAAAAAGACCAGCTTATCGACTTTTGATGATTGTGCAGCTCTCTCTATGAAATATCTAGGATTCAGAAAGCGATGGACAGTATAGAGATAATAAGAGGCAGTGTCCTCTATCTGGAAAATCTAAAACTAGGGACATTTTCTTCATATAAGATGTTGGGCGAAGGAGTCTAAAGTGAGGCTGGAGGTTACAAGCTTGTGGATGAAAGAGTAATATGGCCTATGCTGCTTCTGCTATTTAATCCAGAATGAGCTTGTTCGTGCACAGATATGTTTAAATCATTTTTTTTTCACTCTTGCTTTTAGTGCCAGCTATTCAATACCGAGTGTACATCACTCTTTGACTTTATGAAATAGAACTAGGGAAATAGTCCACAGGATTTTTTTTAAATTTTCTTTATTGATCTGTCTGTTGTCAGATGAATATATGACAAACAGAAACATGCCAAAGTGACCAGTTTGGGAGATAATGTATTGGATTAAATTCTGCGACTGTATTGACTATTGCATCTCATCACTCCCACATTGCAAGTACAGAGGAATTTTTGGGATCCATTAATGGACGTTTATCAGTACAAATGATATTTAATTGTTCGATAAAATTGATTCTATACCCAAAATAGAACAATGTGGCCAACTCTAATGGCAACACTGTACCTACATTTGTAGCATATTGGAATAAATTGATAACTTATCCAGTGAGAGAAAGCTAAAGAAACTTTCAAGATTAATACGCAGCATTAAATGGATGGCATAGTTAACTTTTTTTAAACTTTTCTTTCAAGGCTGGTTATCAGCTCTGTAGGATAATTGATGAGAGGTCATGTGGGGCAGTTTCTTCTGTAAGCGAACTGCTCAGATGACGCATGAATGGTACAAAACTAGATGAATTATACTCTGTTCACAAGTAAAAAGAACTCAAGGTTATTTTTTTGGGTGATACGAAATGTTGCAATAATTCCCAGATGGACTAAACATCCTGAAGAAGCCACTGCAATTTTCTTGTCATTCCATGGAATGAGAGCAACTCTTTGCATACTCGTGACACGCTTGATTATTTTGTTTTTTCTATCAATTACAATTTATGCTTTACCATGCATTGTGCAGGAAAGCTACTTCATAAAAAGGTATTGCGGCTGATGTCAAGGGTAGTTCTCCAACTCAGAAACTTTTGCATGTCTTTTCATTCACTGGAAAGTTGGAATATGCATGTGATCAAGTAAATGGAGCAGAATAGAAAATATATTTTTTGGGAATAGTACAGAAGAAAGTTAATTGTTTCTTGGGGGAAATTACCTGAAGAATTAACTATGTGGAAATAATTTAAAAAGTGTTATTTTTATTCCGAAACCATATTTCCCACGAATTTGGGGCAGAAATGAGAACTTCGAAGATTAAGTGCTCCGTTATAGCCTTATTAAAGCAAAAAGTCAGCATATGCATTCTCTATGGACTCTTGTGGAGAAATGTGTTTTTATTCCCATCTATTGATTACACTCTGGATGCACTTTTATGAAATAGAACTGAGGAACAGAAGGAGCAGATGGGAGGGCAGTCACTTGGAAGTTCTCGAAATTCAGTCCAAATTGTTGGCTGTTCAGTCCATGGAGCCTACGTTTTATATCAGTCCTTTGCAGTGGTCCCTTGTGAACAATAATTAAGGATGTGAAACATAAATTGTGTTTGTTTATGGTTTAATGACACTGCATGTTGGTTCTGTAGCTCAGGTAACAACGGCATGTGGAAATACTGAAGGAATAAGCAATTATTCCCAGAAGAATAGAAATATTTTAATCAATTCTTTTGGAACAATATTATGATAAATTCCGAATAAGTTGGAAAAATTCCATTCACATCAATAAGATACTCCAGGGATTTCTGTCAACTTTTGCAAATTGATTTTTAAGAAATATAATAGCAAGGAAACAATGAAACCTCCAGCATATTCAGGTATTCAGCTTTCAGTCAATAATCCTACTAATGAAAACCAGCGATGTTTATACATTCCCCTGGAGATGGACTAACCCTGTAGCATCCAGAAACAAAACTAAAACAGATGCATCATTAGTTTAACAGTTCTTGTTATGTGTTTGTCTCAGAGTGAACACTGTTGTAGTTGATGTTCAGGTCAATATGATAATAGAATGAAAAATCAGCATCCTACAGTGCCCAGAATTTAAGATATTTGACCTCCTAGTTTCTTATTGATTTTTTATGGCATATAGTTGTAAGAGATAGGCCGAGGATAATAAAAACCTGACCAATTCATCTCTATCTTTTTTAGTCCTTTGCATTGATTGATTGTATAAATCAGAATACTTAATCAGATCATGTAGACACACTTGCAAGATCCTAATAATGAATATAACCTGGGTTACCGTGTAAAGTAAAAGGTTACATTGTGTAATTGAGCCATAGTCACTCTAAACCACTCCACTATAAAAGTAAAATGACCCGGTTATTTTATGTTGTGAACCATCGCTTACAGTGATGCCACATCCTTGGTAGTGAAGGCTGAGCTGAAGTCATGCTATCTTAAGGAAGTGCTGAGTACATAGTAAAACAAATAAACCAATGAGAGATCTGTGACTGAAGTTATAAAATAGGGGGAAAGGAATGTATGTGTGCTGTATTGGTTTACTATTGTCACGTGTAGTCAAATCTAGTCAAATCTTCCTGGAGGTGAGTATGATCAAGCCATACATAAGTATAAGTATAGATGTGGCCCTTGTGGCTAAATGAATCAGGGGGTACGGAGAGAAGGCAGGTACAGGATACTGAGTTGGATGATCAGCCATGATCATATTGAATGGTGGTGCAGGCTCGAGGGGCCGAATGGCCTACTCCTGCACCTATTTTCTATGTTTCTATGTTTCTATAACAGGTAGTGCAAAGAGCAAAATACCAGAGTGCAGAACATGCAGAACATGGTGTTACAGCATTACAGCATTTCAGTTGCAGGGGAAATTGTGCCGGCAAAAGAAAAGTGCAAGGGTACAATGAGGTAGGATGGGAGAATAGGACTGCACCCTAGATTATGGGAGGGTCTCACAGTTGCATGATAGTGGCAGGGAAGAGCTGTTCCTGAATCTAGTGTAATGTACTTTCAAACGTTTGTATCTTCTGCCTAACGGGAGATGGAAGAAGATGGAATGACCGGACGTGAAAATGGTCTGTAGGTGGTTGCATTTACAAGGCAGCATGGTGTGGATGAAGTCAATGGTGGAGAGACTCTGAGTGATGGACTGAGCTACATTCACAATCTGCAATATTTTGCAGTCTGAGGTAGAGCTGAGGTCAAACGGAGCTGAGATGCACCCCAATAGGATACTTCTATCTTGCATTTGTAGAAGTTGGTAAGAATTATTAGAGACACACCAAACTTCCTTAGTCTTCTGAGGAAGTAAAGGCATTGATGTGCTTTCTTGACCATATCTTCAATGTGGTTGGTCCAGAACAAATTGATGGTGATATTTACACCGAGGAACTCCTTAACCATCTCCACTTCAGCACCATTGATGTTTAATAGGGCATATGCACCACCTTGTTTGCTGAAGTCAACAACTAACTCCTTCATCTTGCTGACATTGAGGGAGAGATTCTTGTCTTGACACATTTTACTGAAGTCTCTATCTCCTTCCTACATTCAGATTCATCCTTGTTCGAGATCCAGCCGACGGCAATAGTGTCATCTACATACTTGCAATCAAGCAGTATTTTTACTTGTACATTAAATATTATTAGAATTATCCAGAAACCAATCTTAATTACTTTAAGTAATTTGTTTGGTATTGGACAGAGTAAAAGTTAGAGTGTTGGGTGTTAATTAACTGTCATGTCTTTAAGAGTTTAGGAAAGAACTCCAGATGCTGGTTTAAATTGAAGATAGACACAAAATGCTGGAGTAACTCAGCGGGCAGGCAGCATCTCTGGAGAGAAGGAATGGGTGACGTATCGGGTCGAGACCCTTCTTCAGACATATCTTTAAGAGTGTTGGGCACTGGAACAACAGATCACAGCAAAATCTCTTTGATCTTGTGATGTTTATCCACATTAAAAAGTTTCTTATCTACCAGGATGACAATGGGCAGTGTAAACTTAAATTGATATCCAAAATAGGCACTTCCTGTCAGGAAATACAATTAAGAAACGGTAATTGATGTGAGAAGGGTCTGAGTGAATGTCCATTACAATAATATCCGAGTCATTAATTATACTGTTAAGGTTCATTTTTACTTCAAACAGATAACAACACAATAATTAGTAATAAAACATTAAAATCTTTATTTCGCCCAGGCGGGTGTGGCAGTAAACTCTTACATATGTAAAATACAGACTATAAAGTCACTCTATCCCCCCACAAAGAGGTAATGTTCAATCACATATATCTATACCCCAATAATCAGCCATTCAGCAATTCTTTATCTTACAGAGCATTGTACAGCATCTTGCCTGTTAGGATTGACAGGTTCTTCCGATAGAGGAAAGGTTAGCCCATATATGGTTATGCTGAAGAAGCTATTTTTTTGCAGATCCAAGCACTTGGTTTTTTTACCTTGTTGACGCACATTACAATTTTGTAGCGTAAAGGGTAAGAGCCAAGTGTCTGAACATTCTTTTGATTATTTATATCATAGCGAAAAACATTTAGTGTATTTGTGCTGTTATCTCGCTAGTGTTATGGAAGAAGGGCGAAAACATTTCTGTTATGATGCTGTAGCCTTGCTAGTGTAATAGGAGAAAGGTGAAAGCATTTCTGTTATAGTGCTGTAGCCTTGTTAGTGTAATAAGAGAAAGGTTAAGCATCCATTTTATTGCTTATAAATCTACAGCTGAATCCATTTTGTAACTTTTAAATCTTTAAACTTTCTCAATATTGTACAGGATACAACTGGGAAGGAATGATTCTGCTCAGCTTCTAAATCATGTGATATCAAGTCTTTTATAATCTCTTTAATAGAATACTTGTCTTACAGAATATAAGGGATGGTCCAATGCAACGTCCTCATTTCACTTCATTTTTTTAACTTACCAAGTTATGGAAAAATGTGTACAAGTAGTTAGAGCATAGATCATCCATGATCTCATTAAATAACATGCCGTACTTGAGGAACTCAATAGCCAGCTCCAGTTCCTAGGTTTATGTTTTATTCAAATTCAAGATACCATACAGTCAGTTAGCTGGCCCTATGAAGGTTCTGCCTTGGTTTGATTTTCCTAAATGCAACACACTTATCTGCATTAATCTTTGTTAGCTGTTCCGCAGTCCACTTACCCAACTGATATCCTGCTGATAACCATCTGTACTACACTATCTACGATATTGCACACTTTAGTGTAATCTACGAACCTAATAATAATGCCCTGTACATTTTCATCCAAATCATTGATATAACCAATCAGCAATGGGCCCAGACCGATAGTCAAGGCACACCACTTGTTTCAGGCCGCCAAGGCATAAATATACCCACCACTACCGTCTGCTTCCTTCATTGAAGCTAATTATGTATGCAGTTAGCTAGCTCTCCCTGGATCTCAAGCAACATAACCTTCCAGAGCAGCCTATCATGTGGAAGCCTATCAAGAATCTTGCTGAAATCCATATAGACAATGTCTATGGCCTTGCCCTCGTCAACCTTTTTGGTTACCTCTTCAGAAAAACTCAATCAAATTTGTAAGACACGATCACCATGGCTATCCCATACCATACAAAACCATGGCTATCCCTAATCAGCCTCTATCTATTGAAAAGCATATATCTCTTGGGGTCAAGATACAAGATACATTTATTTGTCACATGTGCCAGATGGCACAGTGAAATGTGATCACCATACAGCCATACACTAAAATAAAGAACACAACACACGATAGATTTAAACATAAAACATCCCCACACAGCAGAATCAAAAGTTTCCCACTGTGAGGGAAGGCACCAAAGTCAGTCCCTTCCTCAATGTTCACCCGTGGTTGGGGCCTCCGGAGCCCTCCGCAGTTGCCGCTACGGGCAGAATCCACTCCAGTAACTTACTGGCCAAAATGTTAGGTTCACTGCTCCATCATTCCCAGGCTGTTCCTTCCAGCCCTTCTTAAATAGAGGCACAACATTAGCCACTCTCCAATCATCCAGCACCTCAACCATGGCTAACAATAATTCATATCATGATGTGCGGAACGGTGGAGCGCGGAAGAGTTGCTACCTTACAGTGCCAGAGACCTGGGTGCTGTCTCTATGGAGTTTGTACGTTCTCCCCATGAACTGTGTGGGTTTTCTCCAGGAGCTCCAGTTTCCTCCCACACACCAAAGACGTACAGGTTTGTTGGCTAATTGGCTTGGTAAAATTGTAAATTGTCCCTAAATTGTAGGATAGTTTAAATATGCAGGGATTGCTGTTTAGAATGGACTTAGTGGGCCGAAAGGCCTGTTTCTGTGCTGTATCTCTAAACTAAACTAAATATACCTGAGCCAGTCCTTCTGCAATTTCTTCTCTAGCTTCCCAGTGTCCTCGGGTATATCTGATCAGGACCTGGAGATTTATCTACTTTATGTAATAAACAAAAATCAATAAATGAATCACTGTAATTTATTTGTCTGTGCAATGTTGTGCAGAGAGCAGAGCTGTGCAAATACCTAGCTGGCCAGACTGCACGAATGGAAAAAGAAAAACTGAATTAAAATAAAAGGCGGATGACAGGCAAAAGTAGTCAGTTCTGAGACAGTCAGAAAGAAAGATGAATTACCTACAGTTGGAGAATTAGATATTGAGTATGAACAGACAGTGACCATTCAATCTGCATTTCCCCAATGCAGAGGTACATTGTGAACACTGAATGCAACACACAATGTACCATAAACCTTGCTTTCACTCACTCAGCACTGGTGGGTGGGATACATTGGTCACTTGCATGCCACCAACTCCCAAAATGAATACTCTGTTCTGATTGTCATTGTTGCAGGAAATTAATAGGTAAACTGAGAGATGTCTCAAAGACTTAAGGTCATAAGAAATAGTAGAATTAGGCCATTTGGCCCATCAAATCCACGCTACCATTCAATCATGACTGATCTATCTTTCCCTCCTAAACCCATTCTCCTGCCTTTTCCCCATATCCTCTGACACCCATACTAATCAAGAATCTGTCGATCTCTGCCTTAAATATACCCACTGACTTGGTCTCCACAGCCTTCTGTGGCAAAGAATTCTACAGATTCACCATCCTCTGACTAAAGAAATTTCTCCTCATCTCATTCCTAAAAGAACGTCCTTTACTTCTGAGGCTATGACCTCTGGTCCTAGACTCTCCCACTAGTGGAAACATCCTCTCCACATCCACTCTATCCAAGCCTTTCACTATTCTGTATGTTTCAATGATGTCCCTCTCATTCTTCTAAACTCCAGCGAGTACAGTCCTAGTGCCGACAAATGCTCATCATAGGTTAAAAAACAAAAACAAAACTGTAATATCTGTGCTGATTCATGGGAATCCTGACTGTTGCCACCCAAAATGGAAAAGTAGCTTTTGGGATGACATTGACAATTGGGCAGCATGGTGGCGTAGCGGTAGAGTTGCTGCCTTACAGCGCTAACAGTGCCGGAGAATCCGGGTTCGAACCCGACTATGGGTGCTATGTATGGCGTTTGTACATTCACCCAGTGACCTGCGTGGGTTTTCTCCGAAATTTTCGGTTTCCTCCCACACTCCAAAGACGTACAGGTTTGTAGGTTGATTGGCTTGTTTAAAGTGTAATTTGTCCCTAGTGTATGTGTAGGATGGTCTTAACGTGCGGGGATCACTGGTCGGCATGGACCCGGTGGGCTGAAGGGCCTGTTTCCATGCTGTATCTCTAAACTAAACTATACTAAACAGAGTCCATTTGTCAGGAGTACACTGAAGCCAAGTGTAAATGGTGGAATTAATGCACCACCAAGTCAGTAAGTTCTACCAAGCACTTCCAGCCCCAACTATTCATCTCCAACCCAGTAGTGACCATGGTTCAAAATCACCAACCATCCCAACATCCACAGAAAAGGAACAGAAGCAAGTCATCCTTGCTAACCAAGACACTACCGAAGAACAAGAGAAATATATATATATCATCATCATCGGCAGTCATTTGAAACGAGTATGACTGTCCTCTCCATAGGGCCGTCTACTTGTGGGTCTGCAGATGTCTGTAGAGACCGATGCGCGATCCACACACCTTGGTGCAAAGTGGGCAGTGGAGACTGGCGGTGGTTGGTACTCGTCGAGCCCCTTTCTCTCTCTCCTTAAAGTGCTGTCGCTTTATCTCTGTGACACGGCGTAGTTCCATTTTGTGAAGTGCAGCTCCTTCCTGCACGTATTTCCTCCAGGAGCGCCTGTCCAGTGCAATGTGCTCCCAGTTGCTTGATGTGATGTGTAATTTCTTCAGACTGTTCTTGATGTTGTCCTTGAAGCGTTTCTTTGGCCCACTGGAGGCTCGCCGGACCTTCCTTCAATTGAGAGTATAGGATTTGTTTAGGGAGACGTGTGTTGGACATGCAGATGACATGGCCAGTCCATCGAAGTTGATGCTGCATTATTGTGGTGATGCTGGTCATGTTGGCTTCCTCCAAAACGCTGATGTTGGTGTG
Organism: Amblyraja radiata; assembly: GCF_010909765.2. Taxonomy (NCBI): domain Eukaryota; kingdom Metazoa; phylum Chordata; class Chondrichthyes; order Rajiformes; family Rajidae; genus Amblyraja; species Amblyraja radiata. The sequence continues at coordinate 50,150,840 of NC_045964.1, read as the reverse complement.
TTTGTCCTCGCAGCTGAGCCTCAGAATCTTTCGTAAGGATCTTTGATGGTATTGTTCCAGGGCTCTCAGGTGCCTGCTGTAGGTGGTCCATGACTCGGCTCCATACAACAGTCAGCTTTTGAGGAAAGAATGCTGCCAAGGTAGGGGAAGTGGTCAACGTTTTCAAGAGTGGTGTCGTCCACTTTTATAGTGGGCTGGGTAGACGGTTGGTTGGGTGGAGGTTGATGTAGGACCTGGGTCTTCTTGATATTTAAGGCAAGGCCATCTAGGCCCTTGGCAAAGGCATTCAGGATGCCCTTGAGGTATTCTGCAGAATGTGCTGCAATGGCGCAGTCATCCGCATACTGAAGCTCCATGATGGCGGTGTTACAGACTGCTCTTGGCCTTCAACCTATTAAAGTTGAAGAGCCCACCATCAGTTCTGTAGAGGATCGAGATCCACTGTGGCAGCTCTTCACCAATGAGGTGAAGTATGGCAGCAATGAAGACGACAAACAGGGTGGGTGCGATGATGCATCCCTGTTTGACCCCCCGTTTCCACAGTGAAGGGCTCGGACTCAGAGCCGCAATTGCTGAGCACTGTGACCGACATGCCATCATGTAGAAGCCTCAATATTCTGATGTACTTGTTGTGACAACCGTACCTTGACAGTTTGCTCCAAAGAGTCTGGCTGCCTTTGTTCACGGCATTTTTCCTGGAGTTGGCGTGCTGTGAATATCATGTCTGCTGTACCGCTGGATGGGCGGAAGCGACACTGTGATTCTGGGAGTACCTCCCCAGACAGTGGTAGAAGTCGGTTTGTGAGTGCACGAGCTAAGACTTTGCCTGTTGTTGACAGTTGGTTGGGTGGAGGTTGGACATTCAGCCTTGTCCCCCTTCTTGAAAATGGTCACTATCCCTGAGTTCTGAGTGAAGTTTTTTTCCCCCAGACCCTGAGGAGCAGGCCGTGGATGTGGTACAGGAGCTCCAGTCCACCTTCCTTTAAGATCTCAGCTGGGATCCGATCTGGACTTGTGGAATTGTTGTTCTTAAGGCTCTTGATGGCATCTTGAACCTCTGTCATAGTGGGAGGTTCTTCTCTGATGGGACTCTGGGGGATGCGGTGGGTAATGTCGTGTTCAGTTGTGCTGTCACGGTTGAGGAGTTCCTGGAAGTGCTCTTTCCATCCGGCGTTAATGGACTCATTGTCCTTCAGCAGTTCTTGCCCGTCTTTTGTGCGCAGGGGGTTTAAGCCGTGGTAGCTTGGACCATAGACGGCCTTAGTAGCACTGAGGAAGCCTCTGGTGTCACCCGAGTCTGCCAGTCTCTGGATTTCCAGAGCCTATCTGTCCACCAAGAGTTCTTAAGCTCCCTCCACCCGGCTCTGGACGTCCGCCTTGTCTCTGGAGTGAGCCGCTCTTTTAGCCTTGCAGGTTACATCATTTTGCCAGGCACGAAAGGCTTTCCTTTTCTTGGAGACGAGCTGTGCTATCTCTCTGTCATTCTCGTCAAACCAGTCCTGGTGTTTTCTGGACTTGCACCCAAGGATGTTTTTACAGGTATCAAGGATGGGTGGATTTGAGCTGGCTCCAGTGCCCTTCAATGTCATCAGGATATTCCTGTTGGAGGCTTTCCCCAAGAGAAGCCTGAAGTCGCTGCTGGGAGGCTGATTCCTCCAGGCTTTCAAGGTTCAGTCTTGGCAGGATCTGCTTCGTTTGAATCCTCCTCTTCCTCTTGAGTTTGATGGACATCATGGAGCAGATGAGGCGATGATCTGTCCAGCAGTCATCTGCATCGATCATGGGCCTTGTGATGTTCACGTCACAGCGGTCCCTGCTTTGTACAATGACATAGTCAGTGATATGCCACTGTTTGGAGCGTGGGTGTCTCCAAGATGCCTCTAGTTTGTTTTTCTGGCGAAAGAGGGCGTTAGTGATGATGAGTTCGTGCTGAGCACATTTGCTGAGAAGCAGAGCTCCATTGGAGTTGCCTTCCTTTCCTATGGTACCCTTCCAGAGGTGTTGGTGCTGGCTGACCCAGGCGTTGAAGTCTCCAAGCAGGTCTCTTTTACTTCCTCTTCAGAGTCTAAAGTATGGGCACTCACAAATGTTGCCATCTGGTGTTGGCAAGCACCAGATGGATGATCATGAGACGCTCACTGATTCCCACAGGAAGTTCAGAGAGGTGGCTGATGAGCTGGTTCCTGATGGCAAACCCAACACCATGGATCCTGGGCTCATCAGCAGCTTTTCCTATCCAGAAGAAAGTGTAGCCACCCTTCTCCTGCTTCAGTTGTCCTTCATCTTCAGTTTCAGAAAGTGCAGCTATGTCAATCCGACATCTTCTAAATTCTCTTGCGAAGATCGTGGTTCTCCTCTCTGGTCTGTTACTGGTTGCACTATCCATCAATGTGCGCACATTCCATGCTCCAAAGTTCATATTCATATTTCTGTGTTTCTGACCGCATGTGGTGATACCTCTGGACACGGTAATCCAGTTCATATGTTTGAGGCTGGCTATTTTTAGGGCACATTTTCTAGCAAGTGGGGTGAGCAGTGTGGATCCTAAAGTGGACTGTTCAGTCATGGGTGCAGCTGCCGAAGGGCTCCTCTGCCTCATTCCAAGAGTCCAGCGACTAAATCTAGATTTGCCACCGCCAGATTTGCCAGTTCATGACTAGGAGCTTCCAGATCTCACAATCCTGCCCCCGTCGCCACTTGCTGATCGCCATAGGCCTTAATCCAGGGTGTTAGGGTGGACTCTCTATATGGAGGACGCCTGTGCGTGACTTTGTTTAATGTGGGGAGACTGGTGCACAGACAACCACCACACAGTTCTTGACAGATGAAGTCAAGTCAAGTCAAGTTTTATTCGTCACTTGCACATAAAGTGCAGTGAAATGAATTTGCCAGCAGCGGTACAATAAAAAAAAGAACACACAATACACAATAGAAATTTAACACAAACATCCACCACAGCATTCATCAATGTGGTGGAAGGCACAAAATTTGGTCAGTCCTCCTCCATTTCCCCCCGTGGTCGGGACCACAACCCTCCGCAGTCACCACGTCCAGATGTTCAGACAAGGCAAGTCCAGGTAAGTCCTGAATCGTAGCCTCCCAACCGGAGACCACGGCTTCAAGTTGGTGTAGGCCACAGGCCGGCGGTCGAAGATCTAAAGTCCCTGCCGCACCGCAGCCAGAAGCACCGCAGACCGCAGGGCCGGTGTTCCGAACTCCTCTCCAGGGATCCCCGGCGAGGGACCCCGCTCCGGATGGTAAGTCCCCACCGCGCCCGCGGTAGAAGTAGGCTGCGGCCCGGTGGTCAGTGCTCTTCTCCTCCTTGGTCCCCACCGAGGGATCCCAGGCTCCGGACGCCGCGTCAGCTGGAGCTCTGCAGACCGCGGCTTCAGGCTTCCGCGGGCCAGCAAACAGAGCGCTCCCCTCCGGCGACCCCCGGCGAGGGCTCGGCCGCTCCACGGCGAAAGCGTCCTCGCTGCGCCAGCGGCTGAAGCCCCGGGCTCTTCTCTGGGAAAGGCCGCACCGATCCTCTATGTTAGATCACAAGGGAGGCGACATGGAAAAAGTCGCCTCTCTGTGGAGGAGGCGACCGAAACGGTTTCCCCCTTACCCCCCCACACCACCCCCCACATAATACCCACAGAAATACATTAAAAACACACATTAAGACACACTAAAAAACAAAAAAAAGTAGAAAAAACGAACACGCTGCTGGCAGGACTGCCGGCTCGCATCGCCCCCACCGACCAGGGTCTGGGTCAGGATTCAGTGGCATGGAGTCCAAGACGACCGGGGACCCTTTTCTGCTGCAGCCTTCATCCGTTTTCCACGTTCCACTAAAGTGTGCCATCATCCTCCGCCTGTTCCACCGTTGAGATCTTGGTTGGATTGTTCTTTGTCAGAGACCTTCCCCGCGACCTTACCGCCATGTGTGGCCCTACCAGGAGCATAGCTCCAGATGGCATCGCTCTCAGGATCTCAGGACCACACAAGCTTCTCCACCACGACAAGGTGACAATCCACGGAGAAGAATATATATTGTGCTATTAAGTGATACACTTCCAACAAATGTTGTTTTACTGTTTCCTCCCTAACCAATTGAATTATACAGTTATTCGATATGTAGTTTTGTTTGAAGCTTATTATTTTATGCAGTTTTCCCATATTTTGAACATCTATACATCTTTGAACAAAGCTGTGTGGCAGTGTGAACTGTGAGGAGGATGCTATGAGGATGCAAGGTGACTTGGACAGGTTGGGTGAAGTTGCAGTTTAATGTGGATAAATGTGAGGTTATCCACTTTGGTGGCAAGAACAGGAAGGCAGATTATTATCTGAATGGTGTCAAGTTAGGAAAAGGGGATGTACAACGAGATCTGGGTGCCTTGTACATCAGTCACTGAAAATAAGCATGCAGGTACAGCAGGCAGTGAAGAAAGGCTAATGGCATGTTGGCCTTCATAACAAGAGGAGTTGAGTATAGGAGCAAAGATGTCCCTTTGCAGTTGTACAGGGCACTGGTGAGACCACACCTGGAGTATTGTGTGCAGTTTTGGTCTCCAAATTTGAGGAAGGACATTCTTGCTATTGAGGGAGTGTAGCATAGGTTCACGAGGTTAATATCCGGGATGGCGGGATATGTTGAAATAATAGAGCGACTGGGCTTGTATACACTGGAATTTAGAAGGATGAGAGGGTATCTTATTGAAAGATATAAGATTATTAAGGGCTTGGACACACGAGAGGCAGGAAACATGTTCCCGATGTTGGGGGATTGCAGAACCAGGGGGCACAGTTTAACAATAAGGGGTAGGCCATTTAGAACGGAGACGAGGAAAAATGTTTTCACCCAGAAAGTTGTGAATCTGTGGAATTCTCTGCTTCAGAAGGCAGTGGAGGCTGATTCTCTGGATGCTTTCAAGAGAGATAGAACTCTTAAAGATAGCAGAGTCAAGGGATATGGGGAGAAGGCAGGAATGGGGTACTGATTGTGGATGATCAGCCATGATCACAGTGAATGGCGCTGTTGGCTCGAAGGGCCGAATGGCCTACACCTGCACCTATTGTCTAAAGGAAATGCAACATGAGGTGTATTGACAATGAATCACAATGCTTCAATGCTATGCTTTGCAATGGTAGAACAGCTTCACCCTTCTACTTCACTATATCTCGGTTGCTTGATCAAAGAGTGAAGTTTTATAAGTTCGGGCTGGAGGGCAATTAACTAAGCTGTTCATACTGTTTGAATTATTGGCAAACAGCAGAATAAAAATAGACAGCCAATTTTCTCTGTCAGGGAACGAGATCTGATACCAAGGAATGCAACAAAGGGAAAATACACTGAATGTAGTGAAACTTCAAGTCCAATGGTGAAATAAATAATTGCTCCTGTGGATCTCTATGGCAGGACTGCACCCTAGGATGCTTGGTGATACAATATAAGAGACAGAGGAAAAGATGAAGAATGAAATGGCTGGATGTTACTGCAATGAATGTAAGACCAGTAATAGGCAAATAGAATGCCTGTGATTTCAGCTCTTTAGGTGGAACATTTACAACAGTTTATATTCCCTTGGGCCCATTACTTTGTATGAATTAGAAAGCTGCAAATATTGCATGAAATATTTAAAAAACTTTCATTCTAATTGATGTTATTTTAGTGCAATTCCCTGCCAACAATATGTGATTTCACATGCCAATCTTGAACTTTTGAGAATAATTATTTTGATCAGGTTCAAGCTGAGGATTAAACCAATTTCCTCATCCACCAGTCTGGTGATGGCACATTTTAACTGCAACCTCCTAGACAGCCTTGATCTACTGCAGTTTGCTTACTGTGGCAACAGGTCCACAGCAGATTCCATCACCCTGGTATTAAATTTGTCTCTGGAACACCTAGACAACAAGGACTCCTACGTTTTTTTCATATTTATCAACTGTAGCTCTGCTTTCAACACCACAATCCCCTCCAAACTCATCTCCAAACTCCTGAGCCTTGGAATTGGAACCCGCCTCACAGCCAATCAATGCTTTCTCGACTTTCTGACCACGGGCCTCAATCAGTGGGAATTAAGCGACAACACCTCCTCTACAATAATTCCCAAAACCGGTGATCCACAAGGATGCTTTCTCAGTCCCTTACTATACTCCCTGTACACTCACAATTGTACAGCCAAATTCTGCTCTAACTCCATCTACAAATTTGCAGACAACACCACTGTGGAGGGCCACATCATAAACAATGACAATGTACAGGAAGGAGATGAAGAACTTTGTGGCATGATATCAGTACAATAACCTCTCCCTCTGTGTCAGCAAGATGAAGGAGCTAGTTGACTTCATGGCAGAGTACATACCCCAATTAGCATCAATGGTGCTGAAGTGGAAATAGCTGAGAGCTTCAGGTTGCTTGGTGTAAATATTACCAATGATCTGCCATGGATCAACTACATTGATGTGACAACCAAGTGGGAACACCAACTTCCTGAGGTATCTGAGGAAATTTGGTACGTCTCCAGAGACTCTTACAAACTTCTACATATACTCCATAGAAAGCATACTGATGGGTTACATCACAGCTTCATTTAGGAACTTCTGCCCAAGACTGCAACATATTGCAGAGTTGTAGATGTAGCCCAGTCCATCACACAGACCACATTTCACACCATTGACTCCATCTACACTTGACGCTGCCTCAGAGAAGCAGGCAACATGATCAAAGTCTTGTCCCACCCTGGCCATTCATACTTCTCCAAGATCTTGTCCGGCTGAAGATACAGAAGCATGAAAGAACACACCACCAGACTCAGGAACAGCTTCCTCCCCACTCAGTGGCAGACTGGGTCTAAAAATATTGCTTGCCAGGAGACAAAGGGGGCCCACTTCATCAGGGGCCCACTTGATATAGGGGGCCCACTTCATCAGGGGCCCACTTGCCATCAGGCAAGCTGACACCCTGGCCAGTCCGCCACTGTCCCCACTGTTATCAGGCTTCTGAACAGTCCTTCCATGAGCTAGGGTATTGTCTGATTCACCACTGCCCCACAGAGAACATTGGACATTGTCTGTGGAGTTGATGCGCTCCGATGCTGAGAAAAAATATTTCCCACTCTGTATCTTCACCTTTGCTCTATCTATTTATTGTTCTTAAGCTTAACTTGATTGTATTTATGTATCGTGTATCTTATCTGTTTTGATTGCTTGCAAAACAAAGTTTTTCACTGTACCTCAGCATATAATAATAATAAATCTAAACCTAAACCTGATTCTCTCCAGCCACTTTCAACTGTAAAGTATTTTCAGTGAGGTGCCATTTTATTGTGTGGGACCTTGTCAATATGATGGAGAAATTTTGTAAAGAATGTAAATCTCTGTACTCTCTGTGTTCTGCATTGATATCGCTCCGTGATCAAAAAATCTTTGGTAGTCCATGGGAAAAATTACAGTTGGTCATTAAGGCTGTTCACAAAATCGCAGTCTAGCCATTTAAGATTGTTCAAAATATAGCATATATGTCTCATGGCAGCATCTTTTTATTAACCAGATGAAGATGACATTTAAGTGGGATTATCTAAATGGGTGCATGATGACTGATGTTGACTGAGTGGGCCGAAGGGCCTTTTTGTGATCTATATGATGCCAAGTGTATCAAGAAAAAAAATCTGCACTTGTTTTCTGCTCAGATTTATTCTCTTCTTGTGAACTTAACATTTGTGCAGCCACGATACTGTGTGTATTTTGCCATTAATAACCATGCCATGGCAGGAGAGTATTTGGTCAGGCGATTTTGACTATTCTCATCTGTTTGGTGTCAAAGTGAAACAATATATTTATCTTAGTTGTCTGATAGTTTATCTATATCCAGCCTTTCCAATTTTAATGTTGTAACCAAAAATGAAATAGGATTACTTTATAAAGCCTGGTGAAGGGGCATTTAATTTCACAGTTTTGATGTTCTTGGAAAGAATGAGGGAGAGGGTTTGACAAGCCTTGATTTCAACACAAAGTGAATGCAGGAGGAATGGATATTATACAGTAGTTTAACTGTTACACATTGCGGTTGGAAATCGCAAGTGTTAGAAAACAAGTAGTAATTTGATGTCAGTGCAGAATCATTTGATTGACAAAGACTGGTCCATATTTAGACAAGGTGAAGAGAATGAGCGAGTGGGGAATGGGACAGCAAAGGATTGAAAGATTTTCAGATTGTTATCATGGGAAATGAAAATCTGTTACAATTTTACCTGGACGTAACATTTATTTAACTATAATCTCTTGGGAAACACTTTAACCTGTATTAAGATGCCTCTCCAGAAATGATAGATGAAGTTGAAAAAGAATAAGGACACATTGGTTAAACATTGCCTCACTTTCACAGGTTGTCCTTTCCAGTGCATGACATCTGTGTTAAATAAAACCCTATCTTTTATTAACTATTCATGGTGAAAAAATATATACCTATGTAACCATGGGAAACATAGAAAACATAGAAAATAGGTGCAGGAGTAAGCCATTCGGCCCTTCGAGCCTGCACCGCCAGGAACTTGGATTAAATCACAGTTTATAATAATATTAATATGTGCCATAATCTATTCTGGAGAGTCACATGCTAATTAATCAAGAAATTGCTCATGTAAAATCTTAATTGCTGTCATAATCTACTAAATTCTCCCTTTCACTTTCCACCAGTCTACATTCTATATCTGAGAACTTATCTCATGAAGTAGGGTCCCTTCCCAAAACGTCATCTATCCAGAGATGCTGCCTGACCCCTGAGTTACTCCAACACTTGTTTTGTAAGGTAGCATCTGCAGTTCCATGTGTCTCTATCTAATTAATTACTTTGCCCATCAATGTCAGACCGAAATATGCTTTACCTCTGCTTTATCTAGAGAGCCATGTTGAAGGATACTTTAACTGTGAGTAGGCAGCATCCGACACTACTAAGGCCACACCCACAACTGCCCCACCAGCCTTTGAAAGGAAAATAGTTAAAAGTGAAGCAATGCCCCTTAGCAGGATCTGTGACGGTCTGCATTAGATGTTAAATACCTGTTATTCATTGACAATTATAACTATTGAAATTGGTTCACATAAACCAATTAATTACTTTTTCCTTTATAGATAATGCCCAATCTCTCGCTATAACGCAGGCATTCAAGTTCTGGCAACTTCCTTGTATATCTTTCCAGCTTAATGACATTATCCTGTAGTAGAGTGATCAACACTGAACACAATACTCCAGATGTGGCCTCACCAACGTCTGTACAACTGTAACATAACATCCCCTCTTCTATGCTCAATACCCTGACTAATGAAGGCCAATGTATCAACATTGACCCAAAACGTCACCCATTCCTTCTCTCCAGAGATGCTGCCTATCCCGCTGATTTACTCCAGTATTTTTTGTCTATCTTTGATTTAAACCAGCATCTAGAGTTCCTTCCTACACATGCAGTCCTAGATCCCTCAGCTCTACAACAGTCCCCATGGCTCTGCCCTGGTTTCACTTCCCAAAACACCGTACACTTATCTGCGTTAAACTCTATACCTCAGCCCACTTTCCCAGCTGCGCAAGATCCTGCTCGAACTTTTGTCAGCCATCTTTGCTATCTATGATATCACCTACTTTAATGTCATCTGCAGTCGTAATAATCATGCCTTCTACATTCTCACCCAAATCATTCATATAAAGCACAAACAGCAAGGGCGTAGCACCAATCCCTGAGGCATTGCACTAGCGACGGACTTCTAGTCTGAAAAATAACCTTCCACTATCACCCTCTGCAGAAATGCATCACCCAAAAGTGAATGACTTTTACATGGTCATAGCACCCCCAATGCAATGGCAGCAATCAATATAACTAGTCAGGCGATTTTGACTATTCTCATCTGTTTGGTGTCAAAGTGAAACAATATATTTATCTCAGTTGTCTGATAGTTTATCTATATCCTATGCCTGCAACATCGGCTGTGGGAGGCATCCCTGGGGCACAAAGGTGGCTGTGCGAGGAGGGGGACACCAGTTTGCCGGTTGATGGAGGTGCTGCAGCAGCCTGGGGTTTGCCTAGATCAGGTACTGCTCATAAGACTAGAGCATGGACTGTACTTTGAAAATGGCACCAAAACCGGACACCTCTTGCATGTGGTCTCAGTGGACTATTTCTGTACACTAATCAGGGTTTGTGCTTAGGTATGGCAATACTTTACTGGACTGTAGGTTAGAAAATAATTTCATTTTGCACTTGCTCATATGACAATAAAGCACTAAATACTCGAAAAATGTGCTACTGCCTGACATCCTTCACACTATAACATTCATCCAAAATTCCCCAAATTATTGCAGAAAAATCTGATTTGCCTTTATTTGATATTTCACCCAAAGTTAGAATGCTCTGGTCACAACCAGCCGAGGCTGTCACCCAAACTTTTGGCCTTAATAGGAAGTTATGGGTGGACATTGGGGACTATGGGTGGACATTGGGGATGGGACTGGACTTTGTGCCTTCCCCCATAATGGGAACCATTGTGGGGGGATGTTTTTTATGTTAAAGCTATTTATTATTGTTATGTTTGTATTCCTTTTTAATGTGCTGCATTGGCAAAAAGAATTTCACTACATCTAGGTGTATGTGACAATAAATCAACCTTTGAACCTTTGAACCTTTGAACCTTTGAAGTTCCAAATGATAAGAGTATTCAACCTTTCTTTTCTTATTATTGGGTTAAATGATATTGTATTGTGTGAGAAAAGGCAAAAAAGTCATGTTTTATTTTCTCCATGGGATATCAATGAGCAATGATGCAGTAATACACTTCAACTTATTGTGGGATAAGTGTTTCGACTGCAGTACTGCAGGGTCTTTTCAATAAATAAAATACAAAATGAATGCAGAATATAAAATGGAATCTGAAATTAGTTCAACATCAATTAACTCATTACAGATATGACTGAATAATCACAGAGCAAGTTAACTTTGCTATTTTACACAGTAAGAATGAAAATAGCATGCATGTTTTAAGAATGTTACTTCCATCAACGTTTCGGGTCAGGACTCTTCTTCTCCTTCTCCTTCTCCTTCTCCTTCTCCTTCCTCTTCCCCCCCCTCCCCCGCCTCACATCAGTCTGAAGAAGGGTCCTGATCTGAAATGTCACCTATCATGTTCATGATAAGATAACGATTTTTGCACATAATAATGAATTTTCACTGAATTGCTTAAAAATGCAATCATATTCCTCCTTAGAGAGACCAAAATGGTTTCCAATTCTCCCTAGGTTCTCTCACCAACGGGTGCAGCAAGATTTCCTTACTTTATACTCCATCCATCTTGGAGTTTGAAGGTATAAGCTTGTTATGAGTGGAATTACTAGATTTTCCTATAAACTGGTGCATATAGGGGAATTGGATGTATAAAGTTTGCCTTCATCAGTTAGAGTATTGCGTATAGAGTTTGGGGATCATGTTATATAAGATGTTGGTGTTGCCGTATTTAGAGCATTATGTTCAATTTTGGGCACCATGTAATAGGAAAGATGATGTCAAGCTGGAAAGGGTGCAGAGATGATTTAACAAGGATGTTGCCAAGACTCAAGGGCCTGAGCTATAGGGAGCAGTTGAGCAGGTAGGATTCCTTTTCCTTGGTAATCTTATAGAAATAGACAATAGGGGGGGGGGGGAGATTTATTAAGAATCTGAGGGATAACTTTTTCACACAAAGAGTGGTGGGTGTATTGAACGAGTTGCCAGAGGAGGTAGTTAAGGCAGGGATTTAATGTTGCAATGTTTAAGAAACATTAAGAAACATTTAGATAGGTACATGGATAGAATAGGTTTGGAGGGATATGGGCCAAAAGCAGGCAGGTAGGACTAGTGTAGATGGGAAATAGAAACATAGAAATTAGGTGCAGGAGTAGGCCATTCGGCCCTTCGAGCCTGCACCGCCATTCAATATGATCATGGCTGATCATCCAACTCAGTATCCCGTACCTGCCTTCTCTCCATACCCTCTGATCCCCTTAGCCACAAAGGCCACATCTAACTCCCTCTTAAATATAGCCAATGAACTGGCCTCAACTACCCTCTGTGGCAGAGAGTTCCAGAGATTCACCACTCTCTGTGTGAAAAACGTTTTTCTCATCTCGGTTTTAAAGGATTTCCCCCTTATCCTTAAGCTGTGACCCCTTGTCCTGGACTTCCCCAACATCGGGAACAATCTTCCTGCATCTAGCCTGTCCAACCCCTTAAGAATTTTGTAAGTTTCTATAAGATCCCCTCTCAATCTCCTAAATTCTAGAGAGTATAAACCAAGTCTATCCAGTCTTTCTTCATAAGACAGTGGTACTGAGGGCATTGCCTTAAGAAAGGAATGGGTGGGTAAGAGAAAATACAAAGCATCTACGTATACCTGGATCTATCGACCCTATGGACTCCCTGTCAGTGAACTGCAATGTTGGATGGTGTGGGCAAATTGGGCCGATGGGCCTGTTAACATGCTGTATGACTATTACTCCACGACTCTAAGTTCACACTGGATTTTTGAACTAGTTGTCCAGATTCTGCTCACAACTGGAATTAATCTCAGCAAAGCGATGTTGATAAAAATGGATATTCCTCACTAGAGCAGCAGAGGGTGCTCTCTCCCTTTGAAGTTAATGGCAGAGTCAATACAGAACTGATTTACATTTCATCTGATCCATAGAATGGTTGACCTTCAGCTGTTTAATATCGTAATACTCCACAGAGGAAAACAAATGTTCTTCTCTACAGCACTGTGGACAGATCTGAGGAAATATGTCTAAGAGAAAAATCGAAAAATATACTTGGAATTAAAGTGGTGGAATGTCCATCTTAAAACAGTCCTTTTTCTCTTCAAATGAATCATCCATAACCTTCACTTCTGAGCAGAGAGGATGGACAGGAATGTAATCGTGTTCATAGATTCCATCACTAGACTGGTCCAGTGTTTTGAAGTGGTGGCTGCAGGAGGATTTCTGTCAATGTGAGAGATTAACAGGAAATGAATGCTGTCAGCTGAGAAGGCGGGTGTCCCATACATACATATTGACGGAAACAGAAGATGTCAACTAGCTATAGATTATTAATTGGAGATCATGGCAATTTTGTCAAATATGTCAAGCCCAGAGATTCTGTGCTGGTTTCAAGAATGTACAAATCCCAACACTGTGCAGATCCAGCTTCTACCAACCCACACGATAACTTAGACAGCATTGGTAAGAAATTCTCACATAACACTGAGTTGTAGTTCACTGTCAGAGAGCATTTTATCCCTTTATTCAATCTGGCTGCATTGCCTGCTGGAGGATTACCCAGAGCTTGCGCAGTGTGGTGAATAGTGCGGAAGTCAATTTTTTATGTTACATGCTCAAAACTCCTATGTTTATAGGAAGTCCACGATCAACGTAGACCACTCCCACATACACCAGCTTTAATCAGTCAAGGGATAGATTGGTATTATTTAAATAATAGCCAACCTTAATGCAGTTCACTGACAGGGAGTCCATAGGGTCGATAGATCCAGGTATAAGTAGATGCTTTGTATTTTCTCTTACCCACCCATTCCTTTCTTAAGGCAATGCCCACAGTACCACCAGTCACATATCTGATCAACTTCCTGACACCCAATGATGGGTCCAGCTTCCAACTACACACACCTGCTCATATGTGTGACTAGAAACACCTACAGCAGTCAATCACATGTTCACAATCTGACTCCACTCCTAACTACAACCAACTTGCAGTCTTCTAGTTATACCAAATGCTCGATTCCCATCCGAACAATCCCTTCTTTCCCTTGTGCACTCAGCCCTCTATCTATCCACTGCTGTCTGTTCAGCAGCAATGATTTATGAAAGGCTTTTCTTTGAGCAAAATACGCAATTTTGCTGCTGCAATGACCAACATGAAATTTGCATAGGGCATCTGTGCAGCACGACTTAAACTTATCTTTTTAGGCGTGAAATTTCTAGCTCTTGTGAATTAATTTTCGGCGTCTTTGCACTAGAATTCTGGGCCAGCGTTGTCAGCAGTGACGCCATTTGGCACTGCAGTAATGAACAAAGAATCAGTTGTTGTAGATCTGAACCATTAGTAAGATGGCCACTGCGCTTGAGATTTAGTGCTACAGAAGGAACAAGTTAACACTGCAAATGTTTATTGTGCTTCTCGTGATTTGTGCTGGACGTGAATGCCAAGTTACTTTCAATATGATGCGTCACGTGGAGATGCGCACTTGTAGAGTGATCGTTGCTAGTGACCTTTCAGTGAAGAGTATTGATGCAGATGATGCTGGCACGAGGCCAAGTATGCAGGGCAGACAGACCATGGTGCCATTCGCTGTGCACCGATGATTTAATGCAAATGCTGCCAAAATGAGTCTCGACATTACAGCAAATAGCTTACATTCAACTCAAGCTGGAGAAAAGCCACTTTCTTCATACAATTCCACGTTAATAATAATAATAATAATAATACATTTTATTTGTATAGCGCTTTTCAAGGACTCAAAGTCGCTTTACATGGTGAGTCAAGAACAAAACAAAATAGAGCAGTAAGACAGAGATGCAAAGGGGAGGGGGACATGGGACTAAGGGTATGCAGAGGTGAAGAGATGGGTCTTGAGGCGGGACTGGAAGATGGTGAGGGACTCAGAAGTTCGGATCAATTGTGGGAGGGAGTTCCAGAGCCTGGGAGCTGCCCTGGAGAAGGCTCTGTCTCCAAAAGTGCAGAGGTTGGATTTCAGAATGGAGAGGAGACCGGCTGAAATGGATCTGAGGGACCGTGAGGGTTGGTTGGGGGAGAGGAGGTCAGTGAGATAAGGGGGGGCCAAGTGGTTGAGGGCTTTGTAGGTGAGGACCTGGATTTTGTAGATGATCCGGTGGGAAATGGGAAGCCAGTGAAGTTCTTTGAGGACTGGGGTGATGTGGTGCCAGGATTTAGTGTGGGTAATGAGTCAGGCGGCTGCATTCTGGACCAGTTGGAGTCGGTTGATGTTGCTGGAATTAATGCCAAAGAGGAGAGAGTTACAGTAGTCCAGTCGGGAGGAGATGAAGGCATGGATGAGTCTTTCAGCAGCGGGGGGTGTGAGAAAGGGTCTGATTTTGGCAATGTTGCGGAGGTGAAAAAATGATGTTTTGACAACATGGCGGATGTGAGGCTCAAGGGAGAGGGTTGAGTCAAAGATCACGCCAAGGTTGCGGGCCTGAGGAGATGGGGAGACAGTGGTGCGTTCAATAGTGAGAGTGGGGTTGTTAATTTTGGTAAGCGTTGATTTGGAGCCAATGAGGAGAAATTCTGTTTTGTTACTGTTTAATTTAAGGAAGTTGAGTTGCATCCAAGATTTGATGGCTGACAGGCAGGAGTTGATATGGGAGAGAGGGGGGTGGTGGGGGGACTTGGTGCTGAGATAGATCTGGGTGTCATCAGCATAGCAATGGAAGTCCAGTTTGAAGTGGCGGAGTATATGACCAAGGGGGAGGATGTAGATGATGAAGAGGAGGGGACCGAGAACAGAGCCACGTTACTGTAACATCCACCACTCCACTTAAAGGACTGTTTTGTGATTGCTGCTGATTGTGTTTAATACCGAGTGCTGTATTGAGTCAGTCACTGTTAGGTGCTTCCAGAATTACTTAGAGTTTGTGAAGTTGACAGAGAGTGTTGTACCATGAAACCAAGGATGTGTCTTGGCTACAAAACTTCAGCAAATAGCAATTACTCTCAGACATGGTTACTTAACATAGAAACATAGAAAATAGGTGCAGGGTAGAGCCAGCACTGCCATTCAATATGATCATGACTGATCATCCAAAATCAGTACCCCGTTCCTGCTTTCTCCCCATATCCCTTGATTCCGTTAGTCCTAAGAGCTATATCTAACTCTCTCTTGAATACATCGAATAATTAAGTAGCGAGTTCCATAGAAATGCACAATCCTAGAGGAAGTCCATGAGGGGATGTGCATGACATTTAGTTCAGGACAAGCCACTGAAAAAGAGAGGCATGGGCGTGAAGGAGCTCATAGCAACCTAATGTGCAAAAAGTGGGGATTAAATCTCCATCATCGACTTTGTGGTCCATTTGTCTGTGATTAATTTATAGACAATAGACAATAGACAATAGGTGCAGGAGTAGGCCATTCGGCCCTTCGAGCCAACACCGCCATTCAATGTGATCATGGCTGATCATCCCCAATCAGTACCCCGTTCCTGCCTTCTCCCCATATCCCCTGACTCCACTATTTTTAAGAGCCCTATCTAGCTCTCTCTTGAAAGCATCCAGAGAACCCGCCTCCACCGCCCTCTGAGGCAGAGAATTCCACAGACTCACCACTCTCTGTGAGAAAAAGTGTTTTCTCGTCTCCGTTCTAAATGGCTTACTCCTTATTCTTAAACTGTGGCCCCTGGTTCTGGACTCCCCCAACATTGGGAACATGTTTCCTGCCTCTAGCATGTCCAAACCCTTAACAATCTTATATTTTTCAATGAGAACCGAAAAGGTGAATTTATTATGGGGAACAAGGAAATGGCAGATGAGTTGAACAGGTACTTTGGATCTGTCTTCACTAAGGAGGACGCTAACAATCTTCCTGATATAGTAGTGGCCAGAGGATTTGGGGTGACGGAGGAACTGAAGGAAATCCACATTAGGCAGGAAATGGTGTTGGATAGACTGACGGGACTGAAGGCTGATAAATCCCCAGGGCCTGATGGTTTGCATCCCAGGGTACTTATGGAAGTGGCTCTAGAAATCGTGGATGCATTGGTGATTGGTGATAATTGTGGTCCATTTGTGGACCAAAAAATTAGTTAAGAACGTTGGTCTTAACTAATTTTTTCCTCTTCACATACCTAAAGAAGCTTTTACTATCCTGCTTTATATTCTTGGCCAGCTTACCTTCGTACCTCATCTTTTCTCCCCGTATTGTCTTTTTGGTTATCTTCTGTTGTTCTTTAAACATTACCCAATCCTCTTGCTTCCCGCTCATCTTTGCTACGTTGTACTTCGTCGCTTTAATTTTTATACTGTCCCTGACGTCCCTTGTCAGCCATGGTCGACCCTTTCTCCTCTTGGAATCTTTCTTCCTCCTAGGAATGAACTGATCCTGCACCTTCTGTATTATTCCTAGAAACACCTGCCATTTTTGTTCCACTGTCATCCCTGCTAGTGTATCTTTCCAGTCAACTTTGGCCAGCTCCTCCCTCATGGCCCCATAGTCCCCTTTATTCAACTGCAACACTGAGACCCCCCGATCTACCCTTCACCCTCTCCAATTGTAGATTAAACCTGACCATGTTATGGTCACTGCCTAATGGCTCATTAACCTCGAGATCCTTTATCAATTTGTGATGCTTATACTGAAATATCCAACCATGGTAACCATAGAACACGGTGCTGGAGTAACTCCGGCAACATCTCTGGAGGGTATAAATAGGTGGCATTTCCTCTCTATATCCTCCACAAAACGCTGATACAAGGAAATGCAGATGCTGGTTTACAAGATCATCACTTATCCTTTTTCTGCAGAGATGTTGCCTGACCCGCTGAGTTACTCCAGCATTTTGTGCATATCTGGAGTATATTGGCTGACATTTAAAATCATAGCAATTCAGATCTTCACGCCTGCTCCAATGAGACTATGGATGATCTTTTCCTTAACTCCAATTACTAACTTATCTTCATATGATCTGTTAGATTGACCAAAAACATGTATTAAGTTCAATCTTGAAAGCTGCATCTATCCCAACCGTGTGCGGACGTGGCGTCGAAGGACTAGAAGCCGAAGCAAAGAAGTGGAAGCCAAATAACCGAACGGATACAAAGCCGAAACGCTAAATAACCGAAAGCGAACGAAGCCGGAACGCCAACTAAGCGAAAGGGTGGGACGCCTAAAAGCAAACCCACCGAAAGGCCGCTCTGCCAAAATGCCAATTCACCCAAAGGCTGCGTCGCCTACAAGCCAACTCACCGAATGGCCGCTCTGCCGAAAAGTCTAATAACGGACATGACGTCGCTGGGAGGTGGCGAGACTTGTCAGCGATTAGTCCAGACTCCCGCGTCAATCACATCATTGGCGGGTGGGGGGTCATTTTCCCCACACAAGCCATAGGTGACTGGGCACTCTGAACCAGAGCACCAAGTTGTAAGCGGCCGAAGGAGCGCATCCTTCGAGTCAGCCCCCACTCTCCCACGGCCACGGCCACGGCCGCCCTCCGCCTCGTCTCCCCAGTGTGGCCGCACTGTGACGGTCTGTGTGTCGGCAGCGCTGGGTGGAGCAGAGGTGTGGAACATACTGGTCCCTCCGCCCACCCAGAGTCACTGACCGCGATGCACCTCCATCGGACCCTAACCTACACACCAGGGTGATTCACCTCCCCGACCCCCGGACCCCAACCCACAAAATTCTGGAGTGACTCAGTGGGACAGGCAGCATCTCTGAAGAGAAGGAATGGGTGACGTTTTGGGTCGAGACCATTCTTCAGACCTGAAGACTGAGTCTGAATGGTCTTGACCCGAATGCCACCCATTCCTTCTTTCCAGAGATGCTGCCTGTCCCACTGAGTCACTCCAGCATTTTGTGTCCATCTTTGGTGTGACAATTGTCTCATTTCATCGGCTGAGACCACTCAGGTCTGAAGAACGGTCTCAACCCGAAACGTCAGCCAGTTCTGCTGAGTTGCACCAGATTTTTGTGTCTATCTTCGGATAAACAGGTGTCAGATTATCTGGTGTTCTGAGCGTGGGAGCTTGTGTGCATTACGCAGGCAACCAGACAGTATTACTGCGTTTAAACAATAAATAAAACATGCTTCTTGTTGGCAAGGGGCGGGGGGGGGGGGGTGGGAGGAGATAAAATAGTTTGTTGTCATGCACACTTGTCATCGGCCCACCAGGGAATTTGTATCCTCACCCCCATGTTTTAAAAGTGATTTACTATGGCTGCCAATGCCCCGAGCCGTTTGTCCCCGCGACCGGGGTGGGGGGGTGAATCACCCCATGTGTGGGTCGGGGTCCGGGGGTCGGGGGGGTGAATCTCCCTGGTGTGTGGGTTGGGGTCCGATGGCGATGAATCACGGGCAGTGACTCTGGGTGGGCAGAGGGACCAACCTATCCCACACCTCTGCTCCACCCGGCGCTGCCGACACACAGCCTGTCACAGTGCGGCCGCACAGGGGAGATAAAGCAGAGGGTGGTCATGGCCGTGGCCGTGGGAGAGTGGGGGCTGTCCCGAGGGATGCGCTCCTTCGGCCGCTTACAACTTGGTGCTCGGGTTCAGATTGCCCAGTCACCTATGGCTTGTGTGGGAAAAAGAACCCCACCCTCCCGTCTCCATCGGCCAGTGATGTGAAGGACGCGGGGGTCTGGACCAATCGCTGACAAGTCCCGCCTCCCTGGCGACGTCATGTCCGTTATTTGTCTTTTCGACAGAGAGGCCATTCGGTGAGTTGGCTTGTAGACGACGCAGCCTTTCGGTGATTTGGCGTATCGGCAGTTAGTTAGTGTATCGGCTTCGTACGCTTTCGGTTATTTGGCGTTTCGGCTTCATTTCCGTTCGGTTATTTGGCTTCCACTTCTTTGCTTCGGCTTCTCGTCCTTCGACGCCACGTCCGGGTATCATCGCAACATCCCCAGCTTTTCATGATAGACACTGCTAGTCTGAAGAACGGTCTCGACCCGAAATGTCACCCATTCTTTCTCTCCAGAGATGCTGCTGTCCTGCTGAGTTACTCCAGCATTTTGTGTCAACCTGCCAGGTTCATTATCTTTTACATGATAAAAATTCACAGACATAATATTTTGAGGTCTTTGCTCAAGTATAATTATTGTGAAAGCCAGCAATTACAGTAAACAAAATAAATGATATAATTTTCTGGAATTACGTTAGCAGTCTATTAGTCTAGTTCACCATACTAATGCCAGTGGATCTAAAAGCTAAAGGATACTAAAGGATGTTAATGATGTTATCCAACAATTACTTAACACAGTCCTACAAATTTATTCTCTAGTGCCATTTCTAATGGTAACTAGTTTATTTTCCAATGGCGTTTGTTTCTGTTAAAGAAGCAGAGGGAGCAATTCCATATCACTGTAATAATTACTTTAAAATTAAATTGCTGACTAATATATATCCTTTGTTTTTTTATGTTCCTATTGCTTTGTTGCCCTTTAAAAAAACCCCAAGAATGAATAATTGCATTGTTTACAGCAAAGGGTAAAACAGCTATTGTCAGGCTAGGTAGCAGTGTGGAATGGGAGACACTCAATCTAGACTGAATCAAAATTAGTAATGGCTCGAGAAAGATCGAGCTCCATTAATGGAACAATTGGCAACAGCTACTGGTCAGCAGATGAAATGGTCCCAAAACCAGATCCATTGGCTGCAAGAAATTGTGATCTAATAATCAAGGAGGATTCCAAAATCCCCAAAAGAAAGTGATCACAACTGGAGTAGAGGGTATGGTTTTGGTCTCGTTGCCTGAGGAAAGATGTTGTTGCCTTGGAGACTCTCAAACTAAAGATACCAAACTAATTCCTGAGAAGAAAATGTTCAATAGGAGCAGAGTTTGTAAAATTAACTTTTCTCAGAAGTGAACTCACTGAAACATATGAGATTCTGAAGGTGCTCCTTGCTGAGTGGTCATTTCCTTTGGCTCGATAACATTATTTAGGACTGAGATCAGGAGTAACCTTTTCACTAGAACATTGTGAATCTTTGTAAATCTTTCTCTGCCTGATGACATGGAATATCAATCCCCGAGCATATTAATGCTGGGATTGATAGAGATTTGGAATCCAGGGGAATCAAGAGATATGCGGCACAGTTGGGAAAATGAAATTATGGATGCAGATCAGCCATGATTTTGCCAAATGACTGCTGGGGGTTGATAAGGTGAGTGGCTATTTCCTTATAATGTGAGGCAAAGAGAGGTATGATTTTGAAAGCAGATCCGTGATTAATTTTTAACACTTCTAAGGACATAAAACATGAAGCAGGGCATCAGAGCAACAGAATATTGGGCCAGATCACGGCCCAGCATCAACTCAACGGCGCCCGTAGCACCGGAGACCCGGGCCCGACCCTGACCATGGACAAAACGCAGGTCTACACCCACACAGCAGCATGATCTCGCTCCTCACCGAAGCATAAAACAATAAAGACGACAAAATCATTGTAGCTTTGCACAAAGGAACAATAAATACAACAATTCATAGTTTGAAAGCAGTATTTTCTTACCTAGAAGAATCAAAGCTGTAAAATATGGATGAAACGAAGGTCTGTATGTACACAGCTGCTCACCTACCAACAATGTTTATGGCGAGTCACCTATGACCTGGGCATGCGCAGTCGGAATACGAAACTCGCTTATTGAAAGAAGACAACAGCATTAGTCACGTTTAGAAGGAAACAAACAGGTGTAACAAGCATAGGTTGGTGCAGAGAATGTGTAGGCAGCTAATGGGAGAGGGAGAATTCATCGGTCATGAACATGAGGAGAAAAGATTGTAAAAATAGAAATAAAGGGGCATACAATTATTGACTGAACCAGAGAACAGACACAATGAAGAACAGAAACCGATGGGGCATACAGGTGCAGAAATATGAAGTTTGTCGGTGGTAGTCACAGAGTGTAGATACAAAGTAGGCAGGCAGGACACAGAGGTGCAGGGGCAGAAACAGATTGATGTAAATGCCACAAACAAGAGCAGGGAGATGTACAGTGGCATGGACAGGAGCAACTAGGAACAGACTTTGACAGATCATATCTAACAAGCACAGAAAGCTGCAACAGAAACAAGCTGATGCAGACAGGGAGAGACCTGGTGTGAAGGTAGTTGGTGGGACAATGTAGAGGCCAGCAGATGGGACTAGATGTGTGCTAACAGGGACGTTGAGGCACTGCAGGGGATGACCAGATGGGGAATGACCTGGATATTCAGGAATAGGGATACAAAAAGGAGCAGCTAGGCATTGTCAGGATTATACGGAAGATCGGAAACCAACAGGAAGAAATAGATTAAAACAAGGCTTGCAGAAGCTCGCAGATGTAAGCAGATAGGTTAGACAGATTCTGACTGGCTCAGGTAGCAAACAATAGAAACAGGAAGTGGTGGGCAGTGATGGGAACAGCTTAGTTTAGAGTTTAGAACTGAGAGTGGAAAGGAACTGACTGATGCAAGCACAGATGTTAACAGTGACAGAGGAGACAACAGGAATCATCAGACTATAAAAGGGAATAAGTGATCACACAAACAGTGAATATGATTAAAGCAGCTTGAGTCCTGCCTTAGCACATTCAGGATGCGAGATGATCACAAAAAAACGAGAGCATGAGAAAGCTCCATGATCTGCTGCAGCTTCAACAATGGCAGGGGCAGCCTGTGAATATAAAAAGCAAAGCTCGCCACCAGCAGCAATAGTGCAGAGTCGATATTGCTCCTCATTAGACCGCTATCATAGCAGATACCTATCTTCGACAATTCATTTCATTCCAATCGTTATCAACAAATGGTTGAGTGTACTTGTTATCACAACAAAAACTGTGGTCGCAAGTCTGATGAAATATGCTCCAGAACCAGCTAAGCTTTCCTAATAGGACCAATGTACTGCAAACATAAGCTGTCCAATTACCACATAATTAACCTACACTCAATCATCATCAATGTGATAGAAGACGTCAATAATGGCAAATTATTTGTACATCAGTGCTGTTTATTTTAGGTTCCACCAGGAGAACTCAGCTTCATTATAAGCCTGGCCCATCCATGGACAACTGATTACAATTCCAGAAGAGAGCTGGATAGATACTATCAATTTTAATGCAGCATTTGAATAAGAAAATAATAGATTCCTTGTAAAACTGAATGAAATGGAAAGCAAGAAAGTTATGCGTTACATAGAACCAACTCCAGGTAAAACAAAGATGGTTATGAAGAAATTTGTGCAGGCCAATTATCTCTGCGGTATATTACTGAAGGTATTCCATAGGCTAATGTCCAAGCCAAGACCATCTTCAGCTGCCTCATTCATAACCTTTCCTTTGTCATAACGTTTGAGTAGGGCAGTACACTGTTAATTGTACAGTTTAATGATATTTATATTTCCTCACAAAACGAAATAGACAAGTCTATGTGTGGAAAATCTTGCACAATATGCAATTTTGTCTAAAAAGTGGCAAGTGCCATCTGAGTCCCACAAATGTCAGTCAACAATACATGTCTTACAAGATTCAACATTCAAGATTCAAGAGAGTTTATTGTCATGTGTCCCTGATAGGACAATGAAATTCTTGCTTTGCTTCAGCACAACAGAACATAGTAGGCATGACTACAGAACAGATGATCAGTGTGTCCATATACCATTATATAAATATATATACACATGAATAAATAAACTGATAAAGTGCAAATAAACGGTTAATGGGCTATTAATGTTCAGAGTTTTGTCCGAGCCAAGTTTAATAGCCTGATGGCTGTGGGGTAGTAGCTATTCCTGAACCTGGTCGTTGCAGTCTTCAGGCTCCTGTACCTTCTACCTAAAGGTAGCGGGGAGATGAGTGTGTGGCCAGGATGGTGTGGGTCCTTGATGATACTGCCAGCCTTTTTGTGGCAGCGACTGCGATAGATCCCCTCGATGGAAGGGAGGTCAGAGCCGATGATGGACTGGGCAGTGTTTACTACTTTTTGTAGTCTTTTCTGCTCCAGGGCACTCAAGTTGCTGAACCAAGCCACGATGCAACCGGTCAGCATGCTCTCTACTGTGCACCTGTAGAAGTTAGAGAGAGTCCTCCTTGACAACCCGACTCTCCGTAATCTTCTCAGGAAGTAGAGGCGCTGACGTGCTTTCTTAATAATTGCATCACTGTTCTCGGACCAGGAAAGATCTTCAGAGATGTGCACGCCCAGGTTTTGAAGCTCTTGACCCTTTCAACCATCGACCCGTTGATATAAATGGGACTGTGGATCCCCATCCTACTCCTTCCAAAGTCCACAATCAGTTCCTTGGTTTGGCTGGTGTTGAGGGCCAGATTATTGTGCTGGCACCATATGGACAGTCGCTCGATCTCTCTTCTATACTCTGACTCATCCCCAACAGTGATACGTCCCACAACAATGGTGTCGTCAGCGAACTTGATGATGGAATTTGCACTATGACCGGCTACGCAGTCATGAGTACAGAGTGAGTACAGCAGGGGGCTGAGCACGCAGCTTTGAGGTGCTCCCTTGCTGATTGTCATCGAGGCTGACACATTTCCACCAATACGAACAGACTGTGGTCTGTGAATGAGGAGGTCGAGGATCCAATTGCAGAGGGATGCGCAGAGACCCAGTTCTGGGAGTTTGGTAACCAGCTTGGAGGGGATGATTGTATTAAATGCCGAGCTGTAATCAATGAATAACAGCCTGACATATGAGTTTTTGTTGTCCAAGTGGTCCAGAGCGGAGTGGAGAGCCAACGAGATTGCATCCACGGTACACAAAATTGCTGGAGAAACTCAGCGGGTGCAGCAGCATCAATGGAGCGGAGGAAATAGGCGACGTTTCGGGCCGAAACCCTTCTTCAGACTGATGGAGGGTGGGGGGGAGAAGGAAGGAAAAGGGGAGGAGGAGGAGCCCGAGGGCGGGCGGATGGGAGGGTGGGAGGAGACAGCCAGAGGGTTGAGGAAGGGGAGGAGACAGCAAGGACTAGCAAAATTGGGAGAATTCAATGTTAATGCCATCCGGATTGCATCCACCGTTGATCTGTTGTGGCGGTAAGCGAACTGCAGTGGGTCCAGGTTTTCAATGGACTGTACATTGGCCAGTAGGATAGTAGGGAGAGGGGGCCAAAGTCCCCTGCGCTTCAGTCTGACCTGAAGTCCTGCCTGTTGGCCACGTTTCCGGACACAATGGAGGCTTCCCCTTTGTTTCCAGGTACTGTGCTTACTGTACCTGCTGATTCTGCGAACCTGCGCTGGAACGGGGATTCCTTCACAGACGGCTGCTCCAGCTCCGTAACGAACGGGGGTTCCCTCAAAGTCGGCAGCTCCAGCTCCGTTGTTCCTGGAAGATCCAGCCCGTCGGCTCTGGAGGTCATCCCGGGGTTTCCAGGTACCGTACCTGTATTCCTCCGTCGGGTCGGGAGTTTTACAGCCAGCGTGGGAATGTTTAAAGTCCGGGGCTCCCGCAGCTGCGGGAGATCGCGAAATCGCAAGAGCCTTGAGGTGCTCAAGCAGCTTGTCCGAAACTGCACCGATTTCTGCCATTTCTGCCGTTTCCCTGATGCGGGTGAGTTGTTGGAAGTTGGAAGTTGTAGGTGAACCTTTTATTTTCAGGCGCCATCTTGGAGCATAGAGGAATGCAGGGACAAGAGCATTTAATTAGCCCCTACAACCAGCCCTGTCTTTCAGTGATATCATGGCTGATCTGTGATCTGACTCAATCACCTGCTTTGGTTCCATTTCTCTTAATGTTTACCAGTAACAAAAATTAAATTTCAGATTTAAAGTTAATATAGTTAATAATAGTTTAAGATTTATTATAGAAATGGAAGGGAGATACAAACTTCTACAATATTTAGCATGATGGTCTGGCTCCGAATTTTCAGACATTTAACTCCATTTAGAACTCTCTAGGCTAGAGACTCTAGCCAAGGGGAAAAGTTTATTTCAAAAACCTGATATAATACAGGGAAATGGTGGAGCAAATAACAATCATCCTTACACTTTAAAATAACAGGGAGTACATTAATTTGGATGATTTTTTGAACCTTCTGAACCTTCTGAATGTTGTAGTCGGCAGGGCAGTACTCTGCATATCGCCAACTTGGACAATTTTAGGTTTTTATCAAGCCAATTAACCTACAAATCTGAACGTCTTTAGTGTGTGGGAGGAAACCGAAGATCTCGGAGAAAACCCACGCAGCTCACGGGGGGAACGTACAAACTCCACACAGACACCACTCGTAGTCAGGATCGAACCCGGGTCTCGGGCGCTGCATTTTGCTGTAAGGCAGCAACTCTACCGCGGTGCCACCATTTTGTTACTTTATTAAAACTTTGTTGCATTCCCTCCAGCTTTGTCTGTGCTTTGTTCTGATTGTAACAGGCCTTGTTTTGTGTTAATCTGGTAATGATAGTTGATCGCTCTGATTTCGACAAACTGCAGGGAAAGTTCACCATTTCTTCTTATCCATGGATCTACGGCAGGTTTAAGCAAGATATCTGTTGTTCAAACTGACAGCACACACCGTACCTCTTCAGCTTCATTTGTACGGCTCTGGAATTACACTGTCAGCAAACAAGCGACATCGAAAGGACAACTGATCTTCAAAGATGAGCTCAAATAAAAAAAGTGAACAGATCAAAACTTAAAAAATCCTTTTGGCTTGATCACACACGCTCACAAAATTTCACTTGCAATGACAAGAAAAGGGAAAGTGCAGAGAGCTACTAGGAGGTAGCTAGAGATTTACTCTTGCAATGTTCCAAAGCCAGCAAGTGTGTGGAATATATATTTCAGGCAATATTAGAGCGTAAAATGGATCAACTCAGTCCCAGACCGATAAAGATTGAATCTCCCTCTTCCTGGTCTGATCAAAAATCACTTGGGGAGGAATGGACGTATAGACTACTGGCACAGAGTAAAGCTCCTCCTATATCATTCCGTTAAGCAAACCTTGGGCAGATACAGTACAGTTTAAGTAAAGAAATTGGCTCCGGTAATTTACGCTCTCCCCTACATCAGGAACAGCAATTTTGATTAGTAAAAGAAGTAAGAAATCACTATAATATTCCCATCAAACGCAACCAGGTGTGATACATCATGCGTTTATTATGTAATGCGTACTGCTTTTTCTAAATACGTTATCAGAAAATGAAAACTTATGAATAGTATGTGTCACCTGGAGTAAGAAGTTGACATCATCTCGATGAAGTACAGCAGCTAGGATAGGGCATAATGCCTGCGGAGTAAACAGATCTCTCTTTGTGTGTGTCAAACAGTCCCAGCTGAAATACAGTACGTGTTAAATTAGTGGTATCAAAATCTGAGTCTTGTCGCATTTGCCAAACAAGCTCACAAATGTTGGATGTGCTGACTGCTGGCACCTGGGCTGACATGGATCTCAGTTACTGCTGAATGTTTTTGTCTTATATTTGTCGTTGAAACTGGAGCAGCCACTCCCTCCAAATCTGTTCTGTGACTGTAACAATCTTCCCAAGTCCCAATCAGTGTTGTGATGACTCGAGATCTCTCTGTTCACCCTCCTGGGAGGCTGCTCACTTCATCTTAATGTACAATTAAAACTAATTCCAGAATTTTAATTGCTGTTATTATATCTGATTTTGATGTATTTGTAACATGACAGTTGGTCAAATCACATAATTAGATATTAAATTATCTTTTATCTCACATCACACAATCCACTTACACTCCAGCTTCTCCCACACGATAATTCCACTGATCTTGGTCAGGGGTTAATCACAAAGCAGTTCAAGTCCCTCTGACACATGATGTACTATGCTCTGTATAGGTTCACTGGGAATTATACCATGTGGCAGAATCAGACCGTAATTCCACTGTTACCCTCAGCACCAAACCCAGCTGCCCCCATTGCGCTGAAACTTCAGCCAGTAAGATATCCATCAGTCTGAAGAAGGGTCCCGATCCGAAAACGTCATCTATCCATGTTCTCCAGGGATGCTGCCTGATCCGCTGAGTTACTCCAGTACTTTGTGTTTCTTTTTGTAAACCGACATCTGCAGTTCATTGTTTCTACCATGATCACATTGAATGGCGGTGCTGGCTCGAAGGGCTGAATGACCTACTCCTGCACCTATTGTCTGCTGTCTATTATCTATTGTCCATTACCGCATAATTTCTTTTTTCATTCCTCCAAATGTTCCCTTTGCACACTTCCTCTCTTCAGCTGCCATCATGACAGAGTGTGGAGCCACTTTGAAGTTTGTAGACTAAGATTTATCCCCTGATCCTGATTCCACGGACTAAAAACTCAAGACAGGAGAGCAAAAGCCTACTCGGTCTCATCAGACACATGCAGGAAATGTATAGCGTGGATTAAACATAGATAAAAAATATCTAATCCAGGCTAAGAAATAGCCAAATACAAGATGTCACAAATTGGATGCAATACAAAGCTCTCCCAATTATACATCCTGTAACTGAACTACATCGGATTATTTTTAGTGACAATAATTATATATCATTTGAGATTATAATTAATGATTTTTATTGAAATTATATAGTTTAAACATTGTTCTCTCATTTTTGCTTGTGTATGCGAAGCAATTCTCCGTAGCTACTAACTCCATCTCCACGTAGTAATTCCACTGTATATGTGTTACAACTGATTTTAACTCAGCTCCAGATTCCTTCATAAAGAAGCTAGGAGTCAATGACACAGAGCATGATCTAAAGCCATGCATTGTGTCAGCCATCTCAACACCACCACTCCATCATGTGTAACCATGTGACAGGTGCTGACATGACATTACATACACTTAAAATTGCTGTTTTTTTTCCCTTTTTCCTTCCGCCCACAATAAAAGAATATGTGATTCTGCTCCATTCTGTTTGTAGTTTGTTGGTTGTTTGTTTGTTTATCTTTTTGCACAAAGTCCGCGAGCATTGCCACTTTTCATTTCACTGCACATCTCGTATGTGTATGTGACGAATAAACTTGACTTGACTTGACAGTAGCCAGAATAAAGATCACAATGCAAATCAAACCACCTACTTCTTGCAAGATAACTTGAGATTCCACTTTTCAATGCCCTCCATATCTGGTTGTATAATTTTTGCTCTGGCATTAAGAGGCAGTTTCAGGAAAGGTTGCCTGGGGTGACTGAATGGAATTGCTACCTTCATTTCCCACAGAAATCAATCTATTCCCTGCAACAGGAAGTGGTGTCAGGTGCAGTAAGGGGAAGGATTATTAAGGACACCAACTCTTAAGGGATTGGACAGGCTAGATGCAGGAAAAATGACCCCGATGTTGAGGGAGTCCAGAACCAGGGGTCAAAGCTTGGGAATAAGGGGTTGGCCATTTAGGACTGAGATGAGAAAAAAACGTTTTCACCCAGAGAGTTACAAATCTGTAGAATTATCTGCCACATAAGGCAGTGGAGGCCAATTCACTGGATGTTTAGAAGAGAGTGTTAGATATAGCTCTTAGGGCTAACAGAATCAAGGGATATAGAAAGAAAGCAGGAACAGGGTACTGATTTTGGATGATCAGCCATGATCATGTAGACTGGCTCAAAGGGCCGAATGGCCTTCTCCTGCACCTATTTTCTATGTTTCTATCTTTCTTTAATTAGAAAAGGGATAACATACTTTGGTATTGTGTCTTCAAACACTTCCAGATCAGGCAGCAATGTTTAGAAACTAAGTAACGTTCCACCTACATGGTTCTGTTAATAATGTCCAAGACATGTACAACATGAATTATATTCCGGTTCATAATTTTAAGTCAAGCTTGGTATCAAATGCCTGCAAGCAAGGTTCAGCATGAATTAGATAGTGTGACAAAATATTGGTTCTCTAAGCACAGCTGAAACAGTACAGCATGCATTAAAATGCAGAGTTCAAACTCTGACCGTATCTATTGCAACCCTTTGGCTCACCCGAAGCAGGGTAATCACACAGAATATCCAACTACATCTAAGTAAGGCAAGAGCAGGCTCTGCACATGAGCTAATGTCAACGTCACATCAAAAGCTCAACCTTATAGCGGCTGATCTGTGGCTTTCAGACGCTGCTTAGTCGCTCATATCAGCAAAATCCTGGATCGAGGGGTATCTCAGTAAAGCCTCTCACATTTCAAATCATTGAAGTGTGTGTGCTGTTTGATCCTTTCTTCAGAACCGAGCATTTTGTCCCAGTGAGATTTGCTCAGTGAATCCATTGACCTTTCTCCAGTCTGAGTTGGTGTGGTAACAATTCAACTTCTCCTCTCGACCCTCCTGGGTCTGCTCTTTTCAAAAATCTTTGAACATAAAAGTGATTAATATTAATCCTAGGATGTATATCTGAATAAAATGGGACAGTTCAGTGTCAGTGATTACTTTTACTAAAGGTATTTGTTATTGCAGCCACCTGTGAACACTAAGATGGCAGGGACAATTATCTTTTTAAAATCAATACGAATATTAATAAACCAGGGCAACCATTGTATTGTTCCATTAAACTCTCAGGCTAGGGATCATCTGGTGATTTAGGCAGCCCATCATGTTTTGCTAGAGTTTCTTTCAGTATCTGGAATTTTGTGCTGTATAGCAATCAACATTGCAGGTACAGGATCTATCTGGCAAGATCTTTGCAAGGTTTATATGCTCAAGTTATATTTGATCTGATATACCCTCACCTTCACTAAAGTACTTGCTTGCTGCCTAGTGCCTTTTATGCTGGATGCCTTGTGCATCTGAGCAATGTGGACTGCAATACATTATGGCTGTGTCATGCACTGATGTGCAGTGCACTTTGGTATGTGGTATGCTGAAGTAAGTTTCTGCACTGCACTCTGGTCTCTGCTGTGTTATGATGTGCCTTGCTGTGTGAAAAGAACTATGCTTGCATTATGTTGTAGTGATTGTTGTGGTGTGCCATGCTCCATTGTGTGATATGTGGTGTTGTATTGGTGCTGTGGCACACTCTGGTGATCAGTACGATGCTGTATGCATTGTATGTCTAGTATCCTCCCACATCTCAAAGACATATTGTGTTGGTCAATCGGCCCCTGTACTTTGCCCATAGTGTGTGTGTGTGTGGTAGAATCTTGGAGGTGGGAGGTAATTGATGGGAAGGTGGGGAAGGAGGGGTGACAGGGTGGCGCAGCTACTGCTGCCTTACAGCACCAGAGACCCGATTTGATCCTGACTATGGGTGTTGTCTGTACGGACTTTGTACATTCTTTCCGTGACCGTGTGGGTTTTCCTTGGGTGCTCCTGTTTCCACCCACATTCCAAAAAAGTACAGGTTTGTAGGTTAATTAGGCTTCGGTAAAAATTGTAAATTGTCCTGAGTGTACAGGATAGAGCTGGAGTACGGCGATTGCTAGTAGGTGTGGACTCGGTGGGCCGAAGGGCCTGTTTCTGTGCTGTATATCTAAACTAAACCAAACTAAAGCCGACTTTTACGAAAATTAAAGTGCAAAGTGATAGCTCTCTGAATCTCCATAGATTTAATGGGATAAAATGGCTGCCTAAGTTGTAAGGAAATGTGGATTATTGGTAGCTGTTTATGCTCAATAACCAAAGAAAAGATATCTTGAAACAGTAGACCAAATGGTTGACTGAGAACACTCACCCGCCCGGGTGGGCTCCACTCACCCGCTGAAGAACCGTGCCGTGGACCGGAACTTTCCCATAGACCCGACTCGCCTCCACAAGCCTCCCCATGAGGCAGCAGAGAAGCTGGGCGGTGAAGCCTGCCTGGGCCGATGGAGCCTCGCAGCGGCCGACTGAGCTTCTGCAGCAGTGGAGCTCAGTGGCGGTGGTGAGCCTCGGTGGTGGTGGTGGTGGTGGGGCCTCAGCGGCGGCGATGTTATTTGCATACCATTTGTGCCTTGTCACATGTGACAATAAAGTATTTCATAAATTATTCCATTCCATTCCTGAAGGTTACTGTAAATGCTGGTACTTATATGTGTTTTAGGTCAGAACATTGGTCTGTGTACTGGAAAGTGTGGAGAACATTTGCTTGGCAACCCTTCTGCTGCTCCCTGGCCATTTCAAGTGCATTGGATTCCAAGAATGGTTTTGCTTATTTTCATTATATATTACTTATTTCTACAGGTACATTACGGGTACATTAAGAGCAAAAAGGTAATAAGCCGAGAGAATAGGCCCCTTAAAAATTAATGTCTATGTGTCGAGCTACAGGAAGTAGGCTAGATGCTAATAGTTTTCATCTGTATTTATTGAAGAGTGTGGGATTAGCGCAGTTAGTCAATTCGGTCGGCATGGGCGAGTTGGACTGAAGGGTCTGTTTCCAAGTTGTACAACTGTCCATGACTGTTGGAATGAGGAATGATGGTGCAGCCAAACTAAGCAATATTTTTTAAACCTTTGAGTATGAGTTTCAAGGATTCTTAGATCAAAGATATCTTTCATTTACTGCCACTTCAATGTCTTGGTCACACAGCACACATCCCATTTCTCACAGTCAAGGAAGGAAAGTACAGAACTGAAACCCCAGTGACGATACTAAAATTCAATTTAAATTGCTATGAATACACACATTTAACATAGCATACGACCCATTAATGGTCAAACTAGATTATAATGACATTGTCTCCACATTTCCAATAGATTTTGAAATCTTTTAATCAGCTTCATGGATTTAGCTGACCTATTTGCACAACCTCTCTGGGCTGTACACCTATCAAATATTACTCTTAGAAATCAATGAGGAAGATTTGCTTAAGTTCCACTGGTTCCATCCAATTATCTGATAGCAACACATAAGGAAAGTTGAATTTCGCTGTCAGAGTTCTGCAACCGTTCCTACAGTAATCAGGTTCTTGAACCGATCTCACAACCCTAATCCTACATCGACATTATCCCAATGGAGTTTGAGGGATTGATTGTAATCATGTATTATCTTTCTGCTGACTGGTTAGCACGCAACAAAAAGCTTTTCACTGTACCTCGGTACACGTGACAATAAACTGAACTGAACTGAACAACGGAACATTATGATCCATCCCTTGCATTACTTGGAATTGTTTTTTATTCTAATTGTGTTTTGTATTAAAATCGTGTTTTTTACACATCTTCTTTCTTTTAGAAGTTATGTATAATTAATGTATAATTTGTCTAGCCTGTTTGTTCTAGTTGATGTGACTAAATCATTGTACCTGTACCTCGCTGTACTTGTGCATGTGGCAATCAACTCAAATTGATTTAATTTAACATCACCCTTCTCTAGAGAGATGTTTTCTCTACCGTCTGCGTAGATGCAGCTGTTTATAATTGTTTTTGACTATATCTCTGCATATCTTATGCATAGAGATCTTTCTTGCCCTAATTACTTCTTCTCACAGTTCACTTTCTTCTGCATTAAACTTGCACCGTGCGCCGTTTATCTGTCAATCATGCTCATTGGTTTCCTTTAGCTCTCAGTTAGATGACTCTTAATTCTTACTTTCAAATTTCTTCTTGGCTTCTTCCTTTCTAACCTCTGCAACTTCTTTCAGTTCTACACCCCTTTAAGGTATCTATACTCACCCCATTCAGGTCTCTGCATGCCTCTGATTTTAATTATTTCACTGTTGCTGGCAAAACCTTCACCCGCTGAAGCCCTAACTACTGGAATTCTGTGCAATTCTGCTTCTCTTTCATGGAATCAGTCATGCAACACAGACCCAGGTTCTTTGTCTCAACTAGTCCATGCCAACCAGGTTCTATAACTGAGCTATTTATATTTGTTTAATCTATCTAAATTGTTAGGATTGATCAAAACCTCTCGTATCCACATACTTGTCTAAATGCCTTTAAACATCGCCATTACACCTGCCTTGACAGCTTCCTCTGCCAGCTCTTTCTGTAAAGCAGTCCTCTGTCTGAAGATATGGCCCTTCAGATCTCTTTTAAATCGTTTCTATTTCATCTTAAACCAATGCCCTCTGGCCGCCTGAAACTTTAGAGCAATGACCATTTGTCTTTTCTATGCCTCTTATGATTTTGTACGCCTCTCTATGGTTCTCCCTGAGCCTCCTGCACTCCAGGGAAAAGGTCCCAGCCTATCCAGCATCCAGTTATAACACAAGATAACATCCTTATGCATCCACGTAACCTACTGATGAATCTTTTCTGTGTCCTTTCTAGCTTAATGACATCCTTCCAAAGTGGTTTCACCAACATCTTGTACAATCGTAGCAAGATGTCCCAACTCTTATATTCGATACACATGAAGGCAAGCATGTCAAACATCTTCTCCACCAACGTGTCTGTCTGTGTCACCACTTTCAAGGAACCGTGTACCTATACATCTAGGTCTCTCTTCTCTACAACACTTCCCAGGGCATTACTATTTACTGTGTAAGTCCTGCCATGGTTTGACTTAGCCAAATGCAACAGCTCGAATTTATCTGAAATGAACACTATCTGCTCTTCCTTTGTCCACTTGCCCAGTTGATTGAGATGGTTTTGTAAAAGGAATAATGAGGGAAGGGTGGTAAATGTTGTCTATGTGGATTTTAACTAGGCCTTTGACAAGGACCCAAATAGTAGACTAGTACAGAAGGGTCACATGGATTCCAGGGAGAGTTAGACAACTGGATATATAAGAGACTATGCGAGGAAGGAGTGGGTGTCGATAGAAATTTGCTTTTGGATTGCAGGCCTGTGACTAGTTGTGCACCACTGGAATCGGTGTTGGGCCTATTGTTGCTTACCATTTATTTAAACAATTTGGATGAGAATGTACATGGTTAGTAAGTTAGCCGGTGATACTAAAATGAGAGGTATAATAGACAATGAAAAAGGTTGCCAAAAATGACAATAAGATCTTGATCAGCTGGGTAAGTGGGCCGAAGAATGGCAAATGATGTACCATTCAGATAAGTGCAAGGTATTGCATTTTGGGAATCAAACGAGGGTAGAACTTTCACAGTGGGCGGTAGGGGCCTGGGAAGTGTTGTGGAACAGAGGGACTGAGGAGTAGAAGTACATATTTCCCTGAAAGTGGCTTCCCAAGTAGATAGGGTGGTGATGATATTTGGCAAGCTGGCTTTCATCAGTCAGAGGACCTAGGTTTAAGGTGAAGGGGGAAATCTGAAGGGTAACATTTTCACACAAAGGGTGGCGGGTGTATGGAACACGCTGCCAGAAGAGGTAGTTAAGGCTGGGACTATCCCAAGGTTTAAGAAACAGTAAGGCAGATACATGGATAGGACAGGTTTGGAGAGATATGGATCAAAAGCAGGCAGGAGGGATGAGTGTAGCTGGGACATGTTGGCCTGTGTGGGCGAGTTGGCCCACGGGCTTGTTTCCACGCTTTATCACTCTATGACTATGACTCTATGATTCATGGCACTGATTACAAGAGTTAGATGCTATGTTGCATTTGCATAAGGCATTGGTGTGGCTGTACCTAAGTATCTAGTTGTGGTTACCCAACCATAGGAAAGTAATCATTAATTTGGAAAGAGTGCAAAGAAGATTCATGGGGATTTGAGGGACTGAGCTGCAAAGAGTGATTAAGCAGGATAGGATTTTATTCCTTGGAATTTTGGAACAGAGAAGTGATATAAAATCATGACAGGTATAAATAAGGTGAACACTCACAGTTCTTTTCCCAGGGTAGGTAAATCAAAAACTAGAGGGCATAGGTTTAAGGTGAGGGAGAAAGATTTAAAAGGGACCGGAGGGTCAATTTCTTCAAACAGAGGGTGGTGCTATGTGGAAAGTACTGCCAGAGACAGTAAGTGAGATAGGCCACACAGCACACAGTTATTTACAATATATATTAACGATTTAGACGAGGGAATTAAATGTGACATCTCCGAGTTTGCGGATGACACAAAGCTGGGTGGCAGTGTGAGCTGCGATGAGGATGCTAGTAGGTATGTTACAAAACTTACCTTCAGCGGTGCAGCGATTCTGCCACTGGCCGTGTGCGCGATTTTGGCATGTTTGAGGGGGGGGGCGGGGTTAAAACTGAGTTTTTTCCCGACCTGGTCCTGAATTATATTTGTTGGAGTGCAAGATGTTGCTAAAGAATCGTTCCTACGGCCGTTCTGTGTGTTTAAAAAAAAAATTCACCCGACAAGTTAATCGCTGGAATGATTTTAAAATCAGCTTCTGAAGCCGTCAATGCCGACAACTGGGACGGATTTTATGGAGGACCAGGTAAAAGAAAGTAGTTTATTTTTATGTATAAAAGTGTTTCTTAAGATGTATTTAATTCACATTTTAAGTTGCGAAACGGTGATTTTTCCCCCCGAAGATCCGGCAGTGTGTTTGCTGCCGATATGGCGGACTAAATTCACCGCATCCTGAACGTTCCAAATGGTCCCGTTCCAGAAAATCCCACTCGCAAGCTGATTTAAATGGCCATTAATTTACAGGTATTAAACATTAAATCCCTTCCATTTGGCCTATAAACCCATGACAATGAGATAAAAAAATTATGTTATATTCTGAATTCTTGTGTGAATGTTATTTGGACACTTAGGCTATTTAAAAATGTTAATCTATTCTTAAGAAATGGATAGATGTTTAGATTTAGTAATTGAATTTTGTAATTAGCTACAATTAGGTAACTAACTAATTATATGCTTTAATTTCAAGTCATCTAAGTAAGATTGTTTCATATTTGTTTCAGAATGCTTTAATCTATAATAACTGAAAATTTCTTTCAGTTCTCTTAAATTTTAAGAAAGTTATCGGCTTTTAAATGTTATCGATCACAGCTTTTGTGTTAAGTCAATGAAAAAGCAATAAGGAACAAGATGCCAATTTCCGAGTATGAAAATGGCCATAACTTTTTTAATACTGAAGATATTAATGTGAATTAGGTGTCAAATTAAACTTCTTTTTATGCTTTATCTGATTGGATAAATTAAAGACTTGATTTTTTAAATCTCAAAATTTTGTAACGTTGCTAATGCTAGGAGGCTGCAGGGTGATTTAGGTTGGATGAGAGGGCAGATGCATGGCAGATGCAGTATAATGTGGATAAATATGAGGTTATCCACTTTGGTGACAAGAACAGAAAGGCAGATTATTAACTGATTGGTGTCAGATTAGGAAAAGGGGAGGTGCAATGAGATCTGGGTGTGCTTGTACATCAGTCACTGAAAGTAAGCATGTAGGTACAGCAGACAATGAAGAAAGATAATAGCATGTTGACCTTCATTGTTAGAGGATTTAAGTTTAGGAGCAAGGAGGTTCTACTGCAGTTGTACAGGGTCCTGGTGAGACCGCACTTGGATAACTGTGTGTAATTTTGGTCTAATTTGAGGAAGGACATTATTGCTATTGAGTTCAAGTTCAAGTTCACGTTTATTGTCACTTAACCAATTAAGGTACAGTAAAATGTCAGTTACCATACAGCCATACTAAGTGAAAAGCAACAATACACGCAGCCACATAAAATAAAATTTAACATAAACATCCATCACAGTGGAATCAACATTCCTCACTGTGATGGAAGGCAATAAAGTTCAGTCATCTTTCTCCTTTGTTCACCCGTGTTAGTCGGGGCCTTTGAACCCTCCGCAGTTCGCCGCCGCCGACGGTCTGATGTCCAAGCCCTTGCGCCGGGATGATGGAAACTCCAGCTTTGAGACGGATCGGAACACTCCGCTTCATGGAGCTCCCGAGTCGGCCTCTTCTTACCGGAGAACACGGCTTCATGGTGTTAAAGTCCACAGGCCCCGCGGTCGGAGTGCTTTTGCTGGCGATCCTCGGCAAAGGATCGCCCATTCCACGATGGTAAGTCCACGCTGCGCCCACGGCTTGAAGCTCCAGGCCGGTCCCCAAGGAAAGGCCGCACCACTCCACGTTGTAGGCCGCAGGGGGGGGACAGAGATGCGACACGGAAATAAATCATATCTCCGTTGAGGTAAGTGGCTTTAAAAAGTTTCCCCCGATCCCCCCCCCCCCCACCACCCCCCCACATAAAACATAACAAGAAGCAATAAAAAAAACATTTAAGACATACATAAAATAATAAAAACAGAGAAGGGACGAGACAGACTGTTGGCAAGGCGGCCATTACGGGCACCATCCGGTGGTGAAATTGAGAGTGTGCAGTGTAGATTCACCAGGTTAATTCCCAGGATGGCAGGACTGACATATGATGAAAGAATGGGTGGCCTGGGCTTGTATCCACTGGAATTTAGAAGGATGAGAGGGATTCTTAGAGAAACATATAACATTCTTAAAGGATTGGACAGGCTAAATGTTCCTGATGTTGGGGGCATCCAGAACCAGGGGTTACAATTTAAGAATAAGGGGTAGGCCATTTAAGAATGAGATGAGGAAACATTTTTTTCACCCAGAGGGTTGTAAATCTGTGTAATTCTCTGCCACAGAAGGCAGTGGAGGCCAATTCACTGATGAAACTCGGGGAGAGTTAGATTTAGCTCTTAGGGCTAAAGGAATCAAGGGATATGGGGAAAAAGCAGGAACGGTACTGATTTTAGATGATCAGCCATGAACATATTGAATGGCAGTGCTGGCTCGAAGGGCCGGATGGCCTACTCCTGCACCTATTTTTCTATGCTTTTATTTTTCTATGTTTCTATGACAGCATGATTGGCAATCGGATAGATTTTAGTATCATGAAGTGTATGTTCCTGCTGTGCCCCTCGAGCTTGCTGGTATGAGGCGTCAGAATCTTTTCAAGCTATTTACACGCACTGACACTGTCAAGGACAATTTGATTGTGGTTTGAATTTACGCTGCGGGATACTTACTGTATAGCAAGGCCATTGGAATACTGTTATGGATTCAGAGATTGTGTTAAATCTTAAGCAATTATTAACCTCACAGGTTGAGAGTAGCACAGTGGCGCAGCAGAAGAACTCCTACCTCATAGCACCAGAGACCCGGGTTCGATCCTGACTACGGGTATTGTCTGTGTGTAGTTTGTACGTTCTCCTTGTGACTGTGTGTTTTTTTTCCCGGGTGCTCTGGTTTCCTCCCACACTCAAAAGACATATTGGTTTGTAGGTTAATTGGATTCAGTAAATTTTCCCTAGTGTGTAGGATGCGAAAGTGGGATAACATGGAACTAGTGTGCGGGTGATCAACGACAGGCATGGACTTGGTAGGCCGAAAGGCCTGTTTCCACGCTGTATCTCTAAACTAAACTAAACTAAAACTAAACCTAACAAAAAACAGCCAAGAGAAACCCCAGTGGATGCTTCTTCTCATAACAGCCACATGTCAATCATTTCCATGCTGGTGAAAACTTTCTCTTGTAATGAATAACCTTTCTGAAGGCATTGCAGAACAGCAGGAAGAGCAGCCAGCAAAGCAGACTGTTCACTTGCACTGCTGACAACTACACACACAGGTAAAATGCATCTACACATTACCTCGACAGTGCAGTCAATCTTTATCTAGGACGAGTGCCAGTTTCATATTTCTATTCAATTCGCTCAGCAAATAGCTGAGAATGACACATACACTTGATTTCAAAAGCCAAGCTAGTTTTTATCTACCATGGCCCATTATCCATAAGGAAATGAGCTAAAACTAATAGTGTCATTTCAGAGTGCATGAATGAAACTCCATCATTTGCAGGCAATCTGTATTGAAATATATCAGGAACTTGTTACACATTACACGGTTAAAGCAGAAGTGTATATGGAACATTTTGGTTTCTGACAAAAAAAAACACTGAAATATTTTAATCTCTGTTCAGTACGAGTAAAACTTTGCAATGACTACAGATAGTGGCTAGAGTAAGAGTGTTGCAGCAATGCAGGCCTTCTTGTGAATTTCCTGGCTGGCTGAAAAAAGTACATTAACATGCTGACATCTTATAATTAGGTTTACTGAGCATCTTTCTCTAAAATGTTAAACTGCTAAATGCTTTGAGGTCCAATATTGGTGGCCAGCCAGTGTTTTTCCATTAGCCGACATCCATGGCCAACTTTGCAGGCCGGTATCTTGGTCCCTAAGGTGTGACCACTGTTGGTCCGGCAAAACGGATAATACGGCAAGGCTTTGCAACCAAGGGTGCTGGGTGGACCTGTATATAAAATTTAGGATTAACCATTTGAATGACAAAATAATGATAAACGGTTTCATACCATGAAATAAATAAGTTGGTGTTTCTTGGCTGTCTTAGGAAGATATTATTATTTAAAATGGCCAATCCTTTTTCTTTTATAGGTATATTTTATAGGTATTATAGATTCATAGAATTGCACAGCATAAAAGCAGGCGCTTTGATACCAGCATCCACACTAACTTTATTCCCCATGTACACTAATCCCATTTGCCTGCACTAGGTCCTTACCCTTCCATGCCTTGCATCTATTCAAATGCTTCCTTAACCTAACAATTTTATCTAATTCCACTACCTCTTCTTGCAGTGTGTCCCAGATATCAGATATCAGATATCAGTGTATAAAAAAAACTTATGGCAAGATTTTCTTTAAATCTCCTTCCTCTCAGGTTAAAATTTATTTATGTTGTACTGGCCATGGGAAAAAGATTGTAATTATCTGCCAGATCCATGCCTCATTTTATCTTATATACTTCAATCAGTTTACCCCACCGCCTCCTTTGCTCCAGGGTAAACAAGCCCACCCTACCCAGTTTCTCTTCATAACTAGTCCTCCAATCCACCGGTGAGTTTTCTATGCACACTCTTCAGAATTACACACTATACT
Organism: Amblyraja radiata; assembly: GCF_010909765.2. Classification (NCBI taxonomy): domain Eukaryota; kingdom Metazoa; phylum Chordata; class Chondrichthyes; order Rajiformes; family Rajidae; genus Amblyraja; species Amblyraja radiata. The sequence continues at coordinate 50,110,469 of NC_045964.1, read as the reverse complement.
CCAAGTATGATCAAACCAGTGTTTGTAATGTTGGAACATAATGGGTCAATTCTTGTAGTCTATTCCCCTAACTGTGAAGGTAAACATGCCATACACCTTCTTCATGATCCTATCCAACTGTGTTACCACTTTCAGGGAACTATGGACTTCGATTCCAATGTCTTTCTGTCCATCCAAATTCTTTAGAATTTATCAGTATTTTATGCTGTACTTCCAAAAAATGCGTCATCTCACACTTATCAGGATTGATAAGTTCCAGCTCTCTGCTAAACTTTCCAAATGATCTATATCCTGCTGCAGCTCTAAAAATCTTCGTAGCTATCCACAACACCACCAATTTTTTGTGTTTTCCGCAAACTTGCTACTCAGCCTCCTGCATTAAAAAAAAAATGTTCTGGAAGAATAGGAAGGAGTTCATTTACAATATAAACGATTTATATGGCAAAAAAGTCAGAAATATTAATACAGCAACCAAAATACATAACATTTCTAATTCAATGTAATATTTGAATTTATTTGCCGTATTACAAGCACCATAACCTGGTCCCTTCACACTGTAAATATGCTCCTAAAGCTTACCCCCCCCTAGTCTGGTTCAGTAAAACACTGAGTCAAGCACTGGATCAACTAAAGTTTATTTTTGAACGAACAACAAATCTCCCTATACGATACCTAAACCATCGATCCTTGTCTCTGCCTGGCCAAGCACTTCTGCCTCGTGCAAGCAGACACTACCAAAAGATCATGCAGTCCCAAGTGTAGTGCCATTTGGCCTGTTTTGCATGTCATTGAGGATGGCATGTGCTTTTAAAATTTAGACTGCCTGTTATATTGTGGGTGGGATTTATGACGTGTTTTTGGGCGTGTTTGGAGCTTAGATGCTTGCACAGAAGTTTAGTTTTTAGATTAGTTTGGAGAGCCATGGGGAAGGTTAACCCTTCTGCCATGTAAGATCATGTAAGATCATGTAAGAACATGTTAGAATATGTAAGAACATGTAAGATCATGCGGGGTCCATGGGAGATCTAAAGGAGATCATGCCAGATCTTGCCAGTGTTACGGAGACATGAGGAGTTTATTAATGTTTAAAGTAATAAGCTGGAGTTCGAAGAAGATTGTAGTAACGAGTCGGAAGAAACTTGGATGTATCTTACTGTTTTCTATCAACAATAAAGCATTTATTCATCAAAAGACTGTTTTGAAGCTGTATCTGAGAAGAAGCTCTGATGGTCTCTGTGAGTGAGCTTGCATGCGTTTAGAAAACACCCCCTTCAACCATGCTCATCTAAATAGCGGCTAGGGTGCTAATTACCTGAAAGAAATGATAATCTGCCGCTACACCAAGCGCGCTCCCAGAAGATCGATTACAATCCAAGTGGGGGCTACCTTTTATAGGTCAACAAACCCTGAGGGGCTGAACTACATAGGGTGGCGCCCCTTACAAGCCAATCACACATATCAATTACGTTAAAGTATTATTGACAGTTCCCCAACCCAATTACAAAAAGTTAAATAAAAGTGAGAGGAGAGACATCACTGTGGACCAGAAATGGAAAATGGTTTGATTACTTCAAGAAGGAAGAGATAAATGTCAGCAAAGAAAGCTAAGATTCTAAGGATTAAACATACAGTAGCTGTGACCTTTCAAGTATGTAACAAATGACTGCTGGGTAATCAATTATTATTAAATGGAGTGAGGTGTATAGTGGGATAGGTCTATAAGTTTTATAGTTACAAATGCTAAAGTAAATGTTACATGAAAAAGGGAGATATTATATTAAAGAAACGATAAAGAACCTGTACAAGTTGACCACGTGAAATATTGATATGAAAAAAGCATCAACATTTCTTTAAGAATCAATCATGAGATGAAGATAAATGGTGCATTAAAAAAATCAGAAAATAAATACAAATAAATATCTACCTGACAGATCAAATTATCGTGAGACTCAATGGAAAGTAAATTTTGGATTTTCTGACAAAAGACAATAATAGGTTAATTGAAATTAACGTGGGTAAAAATGAACTAAAGAAGTAATTAAATCGGTTAATTTAACGATATAATCAGAATTAAATTAGGGGGATTATGACATTCAGATAATTGATGGGATGATCATATTTGGATTATTAGAATTTAACTAGATTCTGCAGTGTTGAATCAGTAATATGAGGACAACACAAGGAGAGGATTTTTTTAAAGGAGCATTATATATTGCTAAAATCCAAATACATTACATTGGTTATCACCTGATCCAATTGATTTGATATCTGGCAATATAATTCAAAGTTTCCTTAATGTCTTGTCACTCAGGGTTAAGCAGGTGGAATCTCATATAATTACTTTATTTCAGGCTAATGCATATTTGTTTTCCTGAAGACAGTTTCATTCGATCAATTACTAAATATTTCTAGAAATTAAATGTAACCAAGGACGATAATTATTATCCTCCCTTTTGTTCATAAAATATAAATTCATCAAAGGATTGGTGTTGCCTTAGGCGTGTGAAATATATCATTAAGCCTGGAGTTGTGTGATAAGGTTACAGATTCTTAAGATATAAAGAAACCTTGATTCCTTGAGGCTTAATAAAAAGATTGCATTCATTATGATAACACCTGGACAGCAGCAGTGCTTTTTCATGACTAGAATTTTGACATGGCTGTCTAAATCACAATAATTGATATAATGTGTATCACGTTGTGTTGGCCTTCCAGTTATTATCTAACATTGTTTCGAATCAACTATCCTGTTATTTTATTTAATGGAATGCCATGGTATTGAGCTGGATCTCAAACGATGATGAGATGGAATACGGGATGGAGATAGATAGCTTAGTAGAATGCTGTCAAAGCAATAATCTTTCCTCAATATTGGCAAAATGAAGAAGCTAGTGTTATACTGACCAGGAAGCAGGGTGGAATAGATGCCCCAGTCTGCGTCAATGGTGCTGAAGTGGACATGGTTCAAGAGATGGTGGCACAGTGATGCAATGGTAGAGTTGCTGCCTTACAGTGCCAGAGACCTGGGTTCGAACCTGACTAAGGGTGCGGATCTTAAGAATCTGTATGGAGTTTGTACGTTCTCCCGTGGATTTTTTTCCGATCATCCAGTTTCCTCACACATTCCAAAGATGTGCAGATTTGTAAGTTAATTGGCTTCTGTAAAATTGTCCTGATGCGTAGGATAGAACTAGTGTACGGATGATCAATGGTTGGGGAAAGTGCCTGTTTCCACGCTGTATCACTAAACTAAACTAACTAACTAAACTAATCGCTTCAAATTCCTGGGTATAAATATGACCAACAATTTGGCCTGGTCTGCTAACACTAGTGCTAAGGCCATGAAAGGACACCAATGTCTCTACTTTCTCAGAAGGCTAAGGCAATTCAGCAGATACACCATATAAAGCAGCCTATCTGGATGCAACATAACTTGATATGGCAACTGCTCTGCCCAGGTCCACAAGAAATTGCAGTGAGTTGTTAACGCAGCCCAGTCCACCCAGTCTTCCCACACCCATGACTCCATCTGTACTTCACATTGCCTTGGAAAAGCACCCAGCATAATCAAGGATCACTCCCATCCTAGTCATTCTCTCTTCTCCCCTCTCCCATCGGACAGTGATATAAATGATTGAAAGCATGTTCCAATCGATTCAAAAACACCTTCTTCTCCATGATTATCAGACTCTTGAATGGACGTCTCATATGCGAGGGATAAATTCCTGATCTTCCAGTGTACCATGTTGCTGACCTTACACTTTTTTTCATTATTTTGAAAAACTGTAATATCATATTGTGTTCACATTATTTTCTGGTTTGCACTATATTCCCACGTTCAATCTCATTTGCCTGGATAGCATGCAAAGCAAAGTTCTTCACTGTATCTCAGTGCATGTGATGATAAGAAACCGATATTAATACAATACCATGTATGAGGCTTCGTAATTTAAAGCCAAAAAATATACCCACTATAAGTGCATGTAATTTGTGCTATAATCCTCAAATCAATCCAGTTTTGAAAATGGAAATCAAGTCTGAAGGAGATAAAAATAAAAGTCGTGTTGATAGGATATTTATTTAAAGTTAAGATGGGGCACATTGTTTAGTTTAGTTTAGTTTAGATATACAATGCAGAAACAGGCCCTTTGGCCCACTGGGTCTGCGCCGACCAGCGATCCCCTCACATTAACACTATCCTACACCCACTAGGGACATTTTTTACATTTACCAAGCCAAATAACCTACAAACCTGGACGTCTTTGGAGTGTGGGAGATCTCGGAGAAAACCCATGCAGGTCACGGGGAGAAAATACAAACTTCGTACAAACAGCTTCGACTTCGTACAGATCGTAGTCGGGATCGAACCCAGGTCTCCGGTGCTGCTTTCGCTGTAAGGTAGCAACTCTACCACTGCGCCACCTGCTGGGATGAGTAGTGGGAATTCACCCAGCATCTGTTTGTGTTACACATTAAACAGAAGCTCTTAATGTTGGGAATGAGTGTGTGCAATAATAATGAAGCAATAACAAAACAATCCTTATCTTTCGCAATAAGTATGTCAGAACAGATCTCTCTGCATCTCAAAAGAAAAGAGTCAAGAGTGTTTAATTGTCATATGCACAAGGAATAGAACAATGAAATTCTTAATTGCTGGGCTTTACAGGCACATTAACACATCATCACATATAAACATAGCATATACTAGACTAAGTGGGACTCGTTGGGTCCCAGCATCACACGGGAGGGCTGGTCACCAACGCAATATTCCACCTCCCCACTAATTCCAATATTGCTCGCCAGTGGGGGGGCTGTCTGTTGCGCTAGTATGGGTATTGCGGGCCGAAGGCACTGGTTTCCAGAGGGCTAGTATAGACATTGTGGGCCGAATGGATACTTGGGCTGGCATGCAACTGTTGCGACGATTTTAAAAGCCAAGCCAAGGCAAACAATTGGGCTGCAGCCACCTGACAACCAAAATTAATTTTGTGAACACAAACTTGTTAAAAAGGCAAGGCAAACAATTGGGCTGTAGCCACCTGACAACCAAAATTCATTTTGTGAACACAAACTTGTTAAAAAGGCGTGGCAAACAATTGGGCTGCAGCCACCTGACAACCAAAATTCATTTTGTGAACATAAACTTGTCAAAAAGGCGAGGCAAACAATTGGGCTGCAGCCACTTGACAACCAAAATTCATTTTGAAAACGATACTTTTTAAAAAGGCGAGACAAACAATTGAGCAGCAGCCACTTTACAGCCGCATCGAGGGGACTCACCGTTGAGTAGACATGCGTCCAGTGTTAATCGCAGCTCAGAGAGCTGTGACCCTCTCGCTTCCTGGGTCTGGCAGAGACCGAGTGAGGGACAACACTTCCAGGTTTTATAGTCCCTCCTCCCTGCCGCCAGCTGGCAATTAAAAAAAAAACATTAATATCTCTCTGATTTTTTATCGATGGGAAAAATCCTTCGGTCCCGGAAGGCGGAGGGGGGCTCTGAGCGAGGTAGCCAAAAATGACGGCCGTAGGTGGCGGCGTTCTCTCGGAAATCGCAGCACAGTGGGCCAAAAGCGGTCAAGATCAGACTTTTAGTAATATAGATAACACTCAATGTAAGAAAATGCATTTAAACAATAATACAATAAATTATTAGTTGTAATAGGTAACAAGGCTGTAGTAGTTCAAGTCAAAGTACGTGATGTAACTGATAAAAGGTCCGTGGTAGTTCGTTAGGTTTCAGCAGCGTTGATGGGAAAAATCTGTTCTTGAACCTGCTCCTGTATCTTCTTCTTGATTAAAGCAGTGAGATGGAAGCATGGGCAGGGTGATGTTGATGATATTAGTTATCTCTTTGTGAAGTGCTCACCTGTAGATCCTTTTGCTGGTGGGGAAGTCAATATCCATGATTGACTGGGTAATGGCCACTACTTCCTGAAGCCTCCTTTGTCTTTGATGTTTTGAGTTACTGAACCAGGTCAAAATGCAACCAGACAGTATGTTCTCGACGGTAGAACTGTAGAAGTCTGATAGAGTCCACGGCGACATGTAATTGGTGGTGATGAGCTTTCCTTGTGAATGTATCAATGTGTTGGGTCCAAGATTGACTCTCTCCACACTGCTGTCCTGCTGTTGAAGACAGGTTCATGGACCCTCGACTGAAGTCAGCAATCAGTTCCTTGGTCTTGCTAATATGGAATGGAATACTTTATTATCACATGTGAAATTCCTTGCTTGCATTCCCAAGGTATTCAAATAGTCGCCACATACGCACTGACAAAGTTGCAAAGTACACCCGCCAGCTCCTCCTTTGTTTCCCCCCCTCTCCTGCTCCGGGTCCTCCATTGTTCATTGCTCTTCCACCTCCCTCACGGCGGACCCCCATGGCGGGTCCTCCATGTTCTTGCCCCTCCCCGCCTCACAGTTGTTCCCCGGCCCCCTCATCGACCGCCGTCTGTGGGTCGATACTCGAGATAACGTTAACAGCTACATTGTTATTCTGGCACCATTCAATCAAATTATCTATCTCCCTCCTGTACTCAAATTCATTGTTACTCGTTATTTGTCCAACAATGTCTAAAAAAACAGGGAGACCAATGATGTTTTGTTTGTTTAGATTAGTTTAGAAATACAGCATGGAAATCGGTCCTTCGGCCGACAGAGTCCGCACCGACCAACGATCCCCGCACACTAACATTATCCTACAAACCTGTATGTCTTTGGCGTGTGGGAGGAAACCGGAGCACCCAGCCAAAAACCATGCAGGTCACGGGGAGAATGTGCAAAATTCGCCCAGACAGCACCCGTAGTCAGGATTGAACCTGGGTCTCTGGTACTGCAAGGCAGCAACTCTACCACTGCTCCACCATGTTGCCCCGTGTTGCCCCGTGTCTCCATCCAAAACACTTGAATCTTTCTATTCGCTTTATAGACTTTTCATATTTTTGCAGCATCACTTGACTTGATTTCATATCTTTGGAATTGGTAGATTTTCATATTCAGAAGTGTTTCTATAACAATTTTGGCCACTGTAATTCTGTCACTATTAAATTCCTTTGCAGAGAAGGTCGGGTTATTATCAGGCTCTTGAACAGACCTCTCACATGCTAGTGAATAAGTAGAATGAGTGAATCTTGGTGTTTGAGGGTTTTTATCTAGAAATTAGTTCCCCTTCTTTGGAGTGCTGAAAGTAGATCCAATGCTCCTGTGATTTATTGAAAAATATTGCAAAATTGGACAAAAACATGTCAAGAGTGGTGACGTGACACTTACCAAATAAAATGGTGAAACAAATCGTGTCGGCTTCCCGTTGAGATCTCAGTGCAAAGGTCATGCTGACTGCTGGGAAGCGAGTCATACTTAAAGAACTCTTCCAACAAGAGCCATTGTGTAGTGGCAAGAATGGCTCCACGGAGTTGAAGGGAAATGTGGTGCGGAGGAGAAGTGGCATTTTCTCCAGCATGTTTGGACAACTCCCAGCAGTCCACTGACCCAAGGGACTCCTGCATCGTGAATGGCTCCAAGCTGTCATGAGCTGTGGGCTGACAATCACTTCACGCTGATCAGCATTGCCTAACAGCAGATGTCTGCAAACAGTGAACCAAGCTTGAGTGGATAGTTTTGCGGTATCCTGACCATTGAAAATTATAGTTGTGTGCAAGTTATTGATGTGACGGTGTCGATCCTTTCTAATTCCCAAACTCCCCAGGGCTTCTACACCGGATACCATCTACACTTCATGCTCTCTTGGAAAACCAGCCAACATAATCAAATACAAGTCCCACCCCAATCATTCCTTCTTCTTCCTGCTCCCATTGAACAGACGATACAGAAGCTCGAAAGCGAGCATGACCAGGCTCAGGAACAGCTACTTCCCCACTGTTATCCCCTTCTGCCGATCCTTCCATAAGTTAGGATACTGGCAGATTCACCGCAACCCATTGCGGACATTGGACTGTCTATTGAACTGATGCGCTACAATGCTGAGAACTAGGTTCTGCACTTTGAATCTTCCCCTTTGTTCTACCTATTGTACTTGAGTTTGATTTGACTGTGTTTATGTATAGTATTATTTGACCTCTCTACGCTTTCTTGATCTCTCTGTCTCCATCAGAGGACAGACTATCGACTGATGTCCACTACAAACCTACCAACTCCCACAGTTATCTGGACTACACTTCTCCCAACCTGCCTCTTGCAAAGAGGCTATTGCATACTCTTAATTCCTCCATTTCTGCCGCATCTGCACTCAAGATGAGGCATTCCATTCTAGGACATTCCACATATCTTTCTTTAGTAAATTTGGTTTTCCCCCTTCTGTCATGGATGGATCCCTCACCTGCATCTCCTCTTTGTGTTCTGCTCCCGCTCTCCTTCCCTCCAGCTGGAACAAGAAAGAATCTCTCTGGTCCGCACCTTTTACTCCACAGCCTCTGCATCCTCTGACATTTCCCTCGTCTCCATCCAGGGAACCCAGCATTCTTTCCATGTAAGACAGAGGTTCATGTGCATCTCCTCTAATCCCATCTACAGCATCTGGTGTTCCCGATGTGGCCTCCTGTACACTGGCAAGACCAAATGCAGACTCAGTGACTGTTTCATTGAGCACATGCCAAGCCTACTGGATCCCGATTCCTAGTCATTTTAACTTCCCTTCTCCCATACTTGTAACGGGTATAGCTTGGCCCCAATAGCAGCACAGAATCAGGCAGGTATAGTTGGTAATGAACTTTATTACGATACTGTAACACAGTAGTAACACACGAATGGGTACACCGTACTCACACAGAGGCTCAGGATTGAGCGAGGGTTCCGAAGAGGGGCAGGCAGGATCGAATCCGTGTAGGCAGTCGGGAAATCGCTGGAGAGTCTTGCATGAATGCTGAGAACAATCTGGCACTGTGTGAATGGTGAGGAGAGTCTATATACCGGGTTAATTGGTGATCAGAGGCAACTGAGTGCAACAGGTGAGGAGAGTTGGGCTGATGAGAGGGGAGTGGCAGGCGAGGAGAAGGAGGGATCGGTGGAAAAGTACTGGGAGGTGAAGTGGATGAGAATGAGGAGAGGGCAGACTGTGATAATACTGACTTTTCTGTCCTGGGACACCTCCTTTGCCAGACTGCACGCAAGCTGGAGAAACAGCATCTCGTTTTCTGCTTGGGTAGCATTCAACCCAATGGTATGAACATTGAATTCTCCAATGTATGAACATTGAATTTTAGGTAGCCTCTAATAAACCCCCTCCCCCCGACCCTTCCCTTTCCCCACTACATTTCTCTTTCTCCCGCCCCATCTGAATATGCACCAATTTCTCCACTCCCTCTCCCCCTCCACCCACATCCATGGTGCCCAGAACCACCACAATACTCTAAATGTGGCCTCACCAATGTCATATACAACTACAACATGACCTCCCAACTGCTTTACTCCAATACTCTGATGAAGGCCAATGTGTAAAAAGGCCTTTTTGACCACCCTCTCTACCTGCGACTACCCCTTCAAGGAACCATGCACCTGCACTCCTAGATCTCGCTGCTCTACAACACTCCCCAGAGCTCTATCATTCACTGTGTAGGTCCTGCCCATGTTAGACTTCCCAAAATGCAACACCTCATATTTCTCTTAATTAAATTCCACCAACCATTCCTCAGCCCACCTGGCCAATCGATCAAGATCCTGCTGCAAATTTTCACATCATCGTCACTATCTGCAAAAACAGTGGTCACAAGCAAGCTCGGAAATCTGGGACTAATTTCCAGCTGTTTGTTACTGAGAATAATGCGTTTGACAATAATTAATAAAATATGAAAATAAATAAGAAAATGAGTGTTGCGATATTGCACCAGCAAAGAGCACTTAGGCCCTCGAGTTTGTATGACCATTTGCCTGTGTTGACTTACTATAGTCACCACCAGAGGGAAACCTAACCCAAGTTACAGAAATATTCCAACGTAGGCTTGTGCTTCTTCAAGAGTTAAGATGTAGAAATCAGACAAATAAACATATATATATATAACACAGACAAATAAACACGCAATAATTGTGCCATGTCCAAAATAATGCACGCGACTATATAGTTCAGAGCCTATTTGGAGTGTTTAATAGCTTGATGGTTGGAGGGAAGTTCTAGAGTATAAATGGAAATTCCTTTGAATTAAGGAAGTGACGTTTCTTCCAAACTTTCAGTTTCTTTTCTAAAATAAAACCTTGTTGCTCTCAACTTACAAATTGAAAAGCGGAAAACTCCAGATGTTGAAAATCTGAGATAAAATACTGGAAATGTTAAACAGATGAGGCAGCATCTCTGGAAGGAAGAAAACTGAGTTTATCATGGTAGGTTGATAACCTTTCATCGAACATTTTTTTTCCAATGGAAAAGATTTGGTGACCACTTTGCAGAACATCTCTATTCAATCTGCAAAGGTGAGACAGAGCTTCCAGTAGCCTCTCACTTCAATTCTCCATCATACCTCCACTGACTTCTTTATGAATTCTTACTCTGTTTGTTGGAACAGATTGTAATGCAAGCTTGAGAAACAGCATCACATCATCTGATTGACACATTCCAGTCCTCAAGACCCATTAATGTTCCTACAATTTCAGAAAACCTGCCTTTTCAGTCTATATCATATATGCCAGTTCTAGTGAAAGGTTATCGAACGGTATTGTTACAATGCTTCTTCTTTCTCCACAAATGCTACATGACCTTCTGAATATTTTCAGCTTTGTTTTTATTTCTGATTTCCTGCAGCTGCTGTGGCTGCATCTTATGGTTCCAGTAATTTTTGTTCTAGTCTCTGTCCTCATTCATCTACCTCCATTCAAGAGCGGAACTCGCTATCAAAACATGGAGTGGACGGGGTACACAATCTTTTGGCGGCCACGCGCGCATGCGCACACTCACACACACACGCGCGAGGCTTCGGAGGCTCAATCCAGCGCTAAATGCAGCTCAACTCGGCCTGTCTCGCCGGGTTAACTACAGCCCTGGCTGGACTGACGGGATACCAGCGCTGCTTCTCCGCGCTGGCCATATTTCCTGCAAGTCCAGGAAAGGCTATAGGGTGATTTCACGAAAGGTCACTGGAGCGTAAATCCCCACTCACGTGACCGAAAATTTAAACTGGGGGACAAGCGTCACTTCCGGTACATGTTAGTGGATGGGAAAACACGCACTTTCACACCCATTAAAAACATCGAAAACGGCCAGTTTTTGAGCTGTAATTAACTGTACCAGTCGGGGTGACCGTGAGGAACAGCTACCTAATTTTACAGTCCAAAAAAAAGATAGAAACTAAGGTAAATACAAGAGCGAGCTGAAGGTGTAAAAAAGGCGCTAGCGGACTTTTTTCTTGGAGATTTAAAGATCCAAAATATCGGGAATTATCGCGTTTGCTCGCTGCATTTCATCAAAAGTGGCATTATTGACTTTTTATCTTTATTCATTTGTTATATGAAAAGTATTAAAAGTTAGAAATCCTTCAATAAAATTGCAAAATCGCCCATGGTTCTCAGGTGGGTTTTAACATGCAAAATGAAAACGCTTCTGAAGCTCCATTTACCATTTAAATAATCGTAAACTATCAATGCGTTTTGAAATAAATTTTACTGAGATGCAAGCTTACGATTATTTAAATGGTAAATGGAGCTTCAGAAGCGTGTTTATTTTGCATGTTAAAACCCACCCGAGAACCATGGGCGATTTTGCAATTTTATTGAAGGATTTTTAACTTTTAATACTTTTCATATAACAAATGAATAAAGATAAAAAGTCAATAATGCCACTTTTGATGAAATGCAGCGAGCAAACGCGATAATTCCCGATATTTTGGATATTTAAATCTCCAAGAAAAAAGTCCGCTAGCACTTCCGCCTTTTTTACACCTTCAGCTCGCTCTTGTATTTACCTTAGTTTCTATCTTTTTTTTGGACTGTAAATTTAGGTAGCTGTTCCTCACGGTCACCCCGACCGGCTCCGTAAATTGCAGCTCACAACCTGGCCGTTTTCGATGTTTTTAACGGGTGTGAAAGTGCGTGTTTTCCCATCCACTAACATGTACCGGAAGTGATGCTTGTCCCCCAGTTAAAATTTTCGGTCACGTGAGTGGGGATTTACGCTCCAGTGACCTTTCGTGAAATCACCCTATAGGCTCACCTGGCGGGACAGGCAGAGTTGAGTTGGGTTTAGCGCTGCTTCTCTGCGCTGGCTGTGGGCATGGGGGCACCGCGCCGGTCTGACTACCGACCAAAGATCCTATAGCGGAGGATCTTTGCTGCCGACCTCTCTGGCCACCCATGGGGGGGTGGGCACTCGGGACAGCGCCGGATACTCGACCGGGATCGATCCTGGCTGCGGATGGGGCGCAGGTCTGTGCCACGTCTCCCTCCTCCAATCACCGCGCTCTATCCTCAGACCCACCACCCCCCCCACACTCCTCCCTCCTCCAATCATCGCGCTGAATTATCATGTCCCGCCCCCATTGCCTGCTGACCGACGTCTCTCTCATCCGCCCTCGATCTTCAGTCCCACCCCCACTGTCTCGCGGAAAGCGGAGATTTCACCGGGTTTTAAAATCCGGATGACAAAAACTTGGGGGGGGGATATCCCCCACCTCTCAAAACATGGGGGGGGGGACCCCCTCGATCTTCTGGCCCCCCCCCCCCGGTTTTCCACCCATGCCTCCATTTGCATCTTCCCCGGACCAACTTTCATCTCCCTCTCCCTGCCAGCACTATCATTCCATTCTACCACAGACATCCTTTTTATTCTCTTCACCTCGTCCCTTCTTTTCAACTTAAAGCCATGTCCTACTTAACTTTTCCTACCTCTGATGATAAATCATTGATTTGGAATTCTAACAGGGTTTTCCTACTGCATAGATGCTGCCTGACCTACTGTGTGCCTCTTTTTATTTCAGGCTACCAAGCTAAATTGACCTCTGTACAACGTTTCTGTTTAGATTATCAATATTGCAGGCAATGTATAGAGCTACTTCACCGAAAGCTGCATACTGAATAAGGTGTTGGTTTATTGAAATTTTCTAGCTTAGGAACAAATGCGCAGATGGCTATCCTAGTCAGGAGTCGAGTTGGGTTGGTGTGTACCTATAATGAAATGTCATTGACTTTTCAGACCCTCAATTCCAACTGTATGTAGCAGAGAAATAGGCAGTTTGTCATGTCACTGAATCTGAAATATATGGTCGAGTATTATAACAAATCTAATTTCTGCTTCATGACAGTATATAATAAATGAATTTTGAAGCCAAAGTATAAAAGGAAACATCAATCGATATTTGTAATGAGAGGAAGGAACGTGACTGAATAGGCTTTACAGTGGAGGAGAGACAGGAGCTAGATTAACCATAGAGTTCAGAACCAGTATGTTAATCAAATGAACCCTATTTCACAGAGGAGCCTACCAAGTAATATGCTGTCAAAAATATTACATTGCAATTATCATTGGACATTGAATCCACTACATCGACTTTGGTCAATTGTGTTGTTTCTTGTATTTTTGTTGAAGGATATTCTTGTGAGAATAGCAAAAGCACACTCTATCAGCTTGGCTGCATTTTTGTTCTTTTAGCTGACATTGATTTTAACACACACAGCAACTGTTCCTTTCATATTTCTCTGCTGATTGAAGTTTCTATCTTTGTTAACTTCATTGTGGTTTGTTGTGATTTCTGACCCATTGAACAAAGCATCCTCTGTTAATTGGAAGTAGTTGCCATGGTAATTATTTTGGAAATTTTACCATCCAGCCCCCACCTCACTCGTCTATATTGGCAGGAGAAATAAAATAAAGCAAATGATCCAAATGGTGAGATTCTGTAGTGATCTGAGATTTGGAGACCTAATGCATGATTTATAGAAGTTCATATATAGATATAGCAAGTAGGAAAGAAATAATACTTTTGTTTAAATTGAGGGAGCCATTATAAAAGTCAGGAGATTGTACTTTAGTAATATTGAATTTGGTGAAATCTCATCTTGTGTACCCTGTCTGGTATTGGTCCCATTATTCAAAAAATGATTGGAAATACTCAGAGAGGGGTACTAGACTAACAGCTGGAAAAATTGAGTTGTTTGATGATTAAAAGATAGACATACGAGAACTGTATCTGCTGGAGTTTAGAAGAGCAAGACGGGTTTTGATTGAAACCTGTGATATTCTGCGATAGGATGGATGTAGAGAGAATGTTACCTCTTGTGGGAGAATCTAGAGCAACATAAGGGATTGCCCAGTTAAAGACAGGAATTAAGTGAGATTTTCTTTTCTCAGAATGTGGTGAACTTTTAGAAAATTCTTCTTCAAACTGAGTTGCCAACAATTTTTATATATTTGTAAGACAGAGGTAAGTAGACACTTGCTAAGTAAAAGGATGAAAGGCTACTTTGATAGACTGGAACATGGATTTGATGTTAGATTAGTCGTCATCATATTAAATGTTATAACAGATTTGAGGGGCTGAGTCGCCAATTCCTTCCTAATCCCCATGTTCATATCCTCTTATGTTCATGTCCATGTTGAAAGGCAAATAAAATATGCAGTCTTGATTATGTCAGTGGTATGAAAATAACTGAATCCTTGGACAAGATCCGTTGCGCGTAGAATCTATCTGATGTGGTCACAGGAAACAACAATGTTTATCAATTTGGACCCAGGTTTATGTTCAGATTTTCTTTGCAGGTAAATCAATTAGTGGGCCTAACTTACCCATGCAAATCATTCAAAACACGGGAAAATGGAACTGAGTTGGAAGGTAATTTATGATCTTGATGAAGATGGAACACGTTTGCAGGGTCAGATGACCTACTCCTGATCTTACTTCTTATATGCTGGCCAACGTAACTATTAACATAATTAGAACTTCATATAATGGATTATATATTTTTCATACTCTGCCAAATGTTACTTGGCAAAGCTAAAAAGTATTTTGGTGGTGCCTACTTTCATCAACCGTTTTCAGACAAGTGAATTTTAAAATTCCATGTGCATAAAGCTTCTCATTTGTACCATTGATCCTTACTGATCTTATTTTTTATCTTACCAGTCCTCCAGCTGTGATGTTGATACCTTAGATCTTGGACTGGCTTGAATTGAACCTGTGGTGACATTTGTTGTAACCATAGTCCTTCCCAGAATTACAATGACTAAAATCTAGAAGTTCAAAAACATTTCCATTATACCCACAGTACCCCACCACTCAAGAGAGGTAAAAATGATTTTTTTAGGCATAAAACACTACATAAGAGGATACTGGATTGTACCTGCTACTATAAATTACCCATTCACCCTCTGAAGAATTCAGTTGCACCATGCAAGTACTATATAATAAATTTGAGACCAGCTTGAAAGGGATGTGTGTAGAAGTTATGCTCCTGTCCCACTCAGGCGATTTTTTAGGCGACTACAGGCAACTAGGTTGTCGCCACATGGTCGCTGGGGTGTCGCCTGTATGGTTTCCTCAGTCGCCCAAAGAGTCGTACCTTATTTCTGGTCGCCGCTGGATTTTGAAATGTTCAAAACTTTTCCACTGCCCTTTGAAGCTCCTGAGATTCATGTAAGAGTTTTAACAAATGATTCCTGTTGTGCACAACTGCCAATGGATTGTTTGGTGGTGAATTAAAATGGTTCTTGGCTTCTCAGCTAATTGCCACTTCACTTGTTCGGTTACTGAGCAACTACAGGCAAATGGTGATGGTATATCTGTCCATAGTCCAGTGACTCTGTTTGATTGTAGAATACTCTTGAGCAGCAGCCATTGCGCTCTCTGAATGCAGGGCTTGTTATTGAATTTATGTTATTTTATTGTTATTATGCACCGGCATAAGGAAGAAAATGGACAAAACAAGGGCTGTAATTCAATGAGTGAAATTACGACAGGATGAAGGGTGTCGATAAATTCAACTTAATGAGCTCATCTAACTGGTCTTCAGATGTTGTTAATTACTCCACTCTGTTTGCCACATATAAATCTATCATTATGAGTGCCTGGTTATCTGGTGGAATAAAATGCTACCTCTGTCCCATAGCACAAATGCTGAGTGGCACTGTGAGCTGCATCAATAGATGGACAGGTGTAGACGTCTTATTAGCAGCTTATTATCCCTCAAAAGTCTGATCAAGTAATGCTTAAAGCATCTTATTGATTTTTCCAATTAGCAGTCTAGCTGATTTACCAAAATCTTCCTGATGATTTATATATCAGGAACGCAAGTGCCAACAATGTAGTTTTATAGGTCAAATGCAAAAAAAAAAATCAGTTGCAGAATTCTTGGCTGAGAATACAAAATTCGAAAGGTTCAATAGACAGTAAACAATAGAAAATAGGTGCAGGTGGAGGTAATTCGGCTCTTCGAGCCAGCACCGCCATTCAATGTGATCATGGCTGATCATCCACAATCAGTACCCCGTTCCTGCCTTCTCCCCATATCCCTTGACTCCGCTGTCTTTAGGAGCTCTATCTAACTCTCTCTTGAAAGCATCCAGAGAATTGGCCTCCACTGCCTTCTGAGGCAGAGAATTCCACAGATTCGCAACTTTCTGGGTGAAAAAGTTTTCCTCATCTCCGTTCTAAATGGCCTAACCCTATTCTTAAACTGTGTCCCCTGGTTCTGATTTCCCCAACATTGGAGACATGTTTCCTGCCTCTAGCGTGTCCAATCTCTTAATAATCTCGTATGTTTCAATAAGATTCCCTCTCATCCATCTAAATTCCTGTGTATACAAGCCCAGTCGCTCCATTCTTTCAACATATGACAGTCCAGCCATCCCGGGAATTAACCTCGTGAACCTATGCTGCACTTCCTCAATAGCAAGAATGTCCTTCCTCAAATTTGGAGACCAAAACTGCACACAATACTCCAGGTGTGATCTCACTAGGGCCCTGTACAACTACAGAAGGACCTCTTTGCTCCTATACTCAACTCTTGTTATGAAGGCCAACATGCAATTAGCTTTCTTCATTGCCTGCTGTACCTGCATGCTTACTTTCAGTGACTGGTGAACAAGGACCCCCAGATCTCGTTGTACTTCCCCTTTTCCCGACTTGACGCCATTCAGATAATAATCTGCCTTCCTTTTTTTGTCACCAAAGTGGATAAAGTCACATTTATCCACATTAAACTGCATCTGCCATGCATCCGCCCACTCATCCAACCTGTCCAAGCCACCCTGCATCCTCATAACATCCTCACAGTTCACACTGCCACCCAGCTGTGTGTCATCTGTAAATTTGCTAATGTTACTTTTAATCCCTTCATCAAAATCATTAATGTATATTGTAAATTGCTGCGGTCCTAGCACCGAGCCTTGTGGTACTGCCATTGTGGTACTAGTCACTGCCTGCCATTCTGAAATGGACCTGTTAATTCCTACTCTTTGTTTTCTGTCTGCCAACCAATTTTCTATCCATGTCAGTACCCTACCCCCAAAACCATGTGCTCTAATTTCTTATGTGGGACCTTATCAAAGGGTTTCTGAAAGTCCAGGTACACTACATCCACTGGCTTTCCCTTGTCCATTTTCCTAGTTACATCCTGGAAAAATTCCCAGAAGATTAGTCAAGCATGATTTCCCCTTCGTAAATCCATGCTGACATGATCAGATCCTGTTACTGCTATCCAAATGTGCTGCTATTTCATCTTTTATAATTGACTCCAGCAACTTCCCCACCAGCGATGTCAGGCTAACTGGTCTATAATTCCCTGTTTTCTCTCTCCCGCCTTTCTTAAAAAGCGTGATAACATTAGCTACCCTCCAATGCACAGGAACTGATCCTGAATCTATAGAACATTGGAAAATTATCACCAATGCATCCACGATTTCTAGAGTGCATTCCTTAAGTACCCTGGGAGGCTGACCATCAGGCCCTGGGGATTTATTAGCCTTCAGTCCCATCAGTCTACCCAACACCATTTCCTGCCTAATGTGGATTTCCTTCAGTTCCTCCGCCACCCCAGATCCTCTGACCACTAGCTGTGGCGGACTGGGTCTAAAAACATTGGTTGCCAGGAGACAAAGGGGGCCCACTTCATCAGGGGTCCACTGGCCACTAGTACATCTGGAAGATTGTTTGTGTCTTCCTTAGTGAAGACAGATCCAACTTACCAGTTCAACTCATCTTCCATTTCCTTGTTCCCCATAATAAATTCCCCTGTTTCTGCCTTCAAGGGTCCAACTTTGGACTTAACTAATTTTTTCCTCTTCACATACCTAAAGAAGCTTTTACTATCCTCCTTTATATTCTTGGCTATCTCATTTTTTCTCCCCGTATTGCCTTTTTAGTTATCTTCTGTTCTTTCTTCCTCTTTGGAATGAACTGATCCTGCACCTTCTGTATTATTTCCATAAATACCTGCCATTGTTGTTCCACTGTCATCCCTGCTAGGGTATCAACTACCCTCTGTGGCAGAGAGTTCCAGAGATTCACCACTCTCTGTGTGAAAAAAGTTTTTCTCATCTCGGTTTTAAAGGATTTCCCCCTTATCCTTAAGCTGTGACCCCGGAAGTCCAGGACAAGGGGTCACAGCTTAAGGATAAGGGGGAAATCCTTTAAAACCGAGATGAGAAAAACTTTTTTCACACAGAGAGTTGTGAATCTCTGGAACTCTCTGCCACAGAGGGTAGTTGAGGCCAGTTCATTGGCTATATTTAAGAGGGAGTTAGATGTGGCCCTTGTGGCTAAGGGGATCAGAGGGTATGGAGAGAAGGCAAGTACGGGATACTGAGTTGGATTTTCAGCCATGATCATATTGAATGGCGGTGTAGGCTCGAAGGGCCGAATGGCCTACTTCTGCACCTAATTTCTATGTTTCTATGTTTCTATCTTTCCAGTCAACTTTGGCCAGCTCCTTCCTCATGGCTCCATATTCCCCTTTGTTCAACCCGAATACTGACATCCGATTTTCCCTTTTCTCACTTAAATTGTGGATTAAAACGTATCATATTATGGTCACTACCTCCTAATGGCGCCTTTACCTCGAGTTCCCTTATCAAATCCAGTTCATTACATAACACTAAATCCAGAATTGCCTTCTCCCTGGTAGGCTCTAGTCCAAGCTGCTCTAAGAATCCATCTCGGAGGCACTCCACAAACTCACTTTCTTGGGGTCCAGTACTAACCTTATTTTTCCCAGTCTGCCTGCATGTTGAAATTTCCCATAACAACTGTAGCATTACCTTTACTACATGCCAATTTTAACTTATAAATCAACATCCACCCTATATCCAGGCTACTGTTTGGGGGCTTGTAGATAACTCCCATTAGGATATTTTTACCCTTACAATTCCTCAGTTCTATCCATACTGACTCTATATCTCCTGATTCTATGTCACCCCTCGCAAGGGACTGAATTTCATTCCTCACCAACAGAGCTATCCCACCCCCTCTGCCCACCTGTCTATCTTTTTGAGAGGATGTGTACCCTTGAATATTCAGTTCCCAGCCCTGGTCCTCAATCATAAGTTCATAAGCTCATAAGTTATAGGAGCCGTTCAGCCCATCAAGTCTACTCTGCCTTCAATCATGGCTGATATATCTTCCCCTCTCAAACCTATCCAACCTCCAACTAAGTTAACTAATGTTAGATATTTTGTACATATAGTTACTGACTGTGCATCTATATTATCAACTCAGAGCAGAGCTCCATGCAATTTGGCATTTTATGCTGAGTCTTCTGAGATGTGCTGACAATTCTCAGCGATTCTCAGGAAATATGAATTCTCAGGGAGTGCTGGCATGTTTCTGTAGTGTAGCTGTGATGTGAACAATGATGATTGTTACGGCAGCATAATTTCATTGCTGGATAAAGTTATCCCCCTGAGGACATAGAAGACATAGAGTTATAGAGGATAGAGTCATAGAGCTTGTACAGCACACAAACAGGCTCTTCAGGCCACCTTGTCCATGCAGGCATATTATGCTAATTCCATTTAGCTACATTTGGCCCATGGCCCTCTTAACCCTTTCTATTCATATCTCTGTCCAACTGTCCTTTAAAGGTCATAATTGTATCCGCTTAGAATACTTCCGCTGGCAGTTCGTTCCAGATACGCACTACCCACTAAGTGAAAAAGGTGTCCCTCAGGTCTCTCTTAAAACTCTCCTCTTTCACCCCAAGCCTATTCCCTCTAGTTTTAGTATCCTCTAATCTGGGAAAAAGATTATGAGTGTTTACTTTATCCATGCCCTTCATAATCTTATACACCTTACTCCTCAGATTCCTATGCTCCAAGAAAAAGTCCAAGTTTATCCAACCTCTCCCTATAACTCAAGCCTACAAGTGCAGGTAACATAGGAAAATATGTTGCATACATTTTTTAAAGCCCATAACCATAGAGTTCAGGATAAGTATCAGGCAGTGGAATATCACTGATATTGGACATTTCTACAACATACGATTTCCCAAGAGCTCATTTGCTGAGGTTCGAGTATTGGAATTACCTGCAAGTAATTCAGTCATTAAAACTGTGAATTGTGCTGTAGTTTACTCCTTACAGATAATCACTGGACTGGGGGGGGGGGGATATTTATTGTTATTTTGCATGCTTTTCTTAGACTCTGATACCTGATTCAGCCAGTTTACTCGGAGATCCTAGCCCATTGTTAGTCATATTTCACTTCCTTCATGCATTTATCTGCAAAACATGTAGCCAATACTTTACACGTGAACAGACTGGCACTGGAGTGCCATGTGGCTTATCAATAGATCAGCAAAGCATCGCACGCAAAGTAAATTTTTGATGACCAATTTACAATAGCCTTGAGACTCACAGACATGGACTCCTTGGGAAATTCATATTGTCAGATTGGCCCTGCAGGTA
Source organism: Amblyraja radiata (assembly GCF_010909765.2). Taxonomy (NCBI): domain Eukaryota; kingdom Metazoa; phylum Chordata; class Chondrichthyes; order Rajiformes; family Rajidae; genus Amblyraja; species Amblyraja radiata. Next base: position 50,089,639 of record NC_045964.1, on the reverse strand, counting down.
TCATTTCCTCTTCAATGCCTGACAAATCTACCGTCTAGCTAGGCATCTCTTCTGAGATTCTAGTTTTACCTGAAATATAAAATTCTATATTTGTATGTTTTGGTATTGGTGCATTATATTGATAGTGAAATCTCTCTGCGGTCACATGAACGTTGATTAATATATATTTTAATTTTTTTTTAATCCTTTAGGATTTAAGGATGCTAATGAAATAATATTGCAGATGTTCATGAGTAGCACCAAGCTTTGACAGACCTGATGCAATTTAAAGGGGGCTCTTCAATTCTATTGGTCAAACAAGAACAACTAATTTGTGTTAAATTGTGGCCAATTTTGGACTCTGGGCATCTGCTTCAAAAGTGACAAGGAGAAGCAACTATTTTACATCAATATGGATTTCAATTTAGATCCTAAGTGAAACGCAGTGTGATAACCCCTTTAGAGTCATAATGTCTCCCAGAAGCCCCCAAGCGCAGCGGAAGAAGCTTCCAGAACGCCATGTGTGCAGGGGTTAGCCGCCGGGCTGGTCTCCCGCAGACGAACGCAAAACCCGGGGGCCTGCAGCCTTGAAGGGGGAGCCAGCCCCTGCTCATCCCCTGAAGATCAGAGACCGAGAGGATGGACACACCTGGACCTGGCGAGGAGCGAGGCCGGTAGGAGAGGAGAGGGAACCCGGGTCTGCCCCACCGCACCTTCAAGGTGGGCTGCAGGAGGCACACTGGGGGCACAAATACAATACAATACAATACCGTTTATTTGTCATTTGAACCTCACATGAAGTTCAAACGAAATTTGGTTTCTGCAGTCATACAAGAAAAGAACCAAGACACACACCAACACAATTTACACAAACATCCATCACAGTGAATCTCCTACTCACTGTGATGGAAGGCAAAGTCTTGTCTCTTCCCTGCTCTCCATTCCTTTCCCGAAGTCAAAGTCAAAGTCAGAGGAATGGAGAGCAAAGGTGGATGGGTGAGGAGAGGGACGTTAGTTCAATGGCTGATGCAGATGTCCAAGAAGGTGATAGCTGGAGGCCCGCAGCAATCTCGGGCTCGTCAACAACGGCCACCTCTCATAACAACTATATTGCGGACTGGACTTTGAAAATGACGGCAAAACATGGTGCCTCTTCCATGAGGGATTAGTAGACTATTTCTAAACAATTTGATACTTGAACATGTGCTTAGGTGTGGCAATACTCTACTGGACTCTTTGTATGAAAAGAGTTTCACTCTGCATTTGCACTTTGAACATGTGCAAAAGCACCATTGAACGATTGTCATAGAGAGCACCATTGAACGATTGTCCTAGTCCGGATCAACCCCCAACAGCGCTTTCATTGTAATCCTACTTTAATCATTATGCAATGAGTGACACTATGACATAGGATGTCATGATGATAAATTCAATTTATCACTGCTAAAGGTTTCTTCTCACATTTTAGCATGGAGTGGATGAACTGGAACATACTGTTTAACCTCAAGCTTTGTACGGCAGCTCAGGAGCTTCATTCCTCAGCTCGCCAACAAAAACCTGCCAACCAAGGTCTACAAATATGAAACGGCTAATGTTTGACATCAAGAACAAGAATATCAACATTGTTTCTGCTGTATGTCCACAGGCCATCCTAATAAAGCAATACAGTAATTTAGAGCAGTAATTCCAGCAGTTTCATAGATCATCCTCTTTTGTGGCAATATCATGTTACTTAATATTGTGAAGGGTATAATCAGCTCATAAGAGGCTGCAAAGACACTTTGTGGGCTTATTGTAAAGGTAGAAAACAAGCCGTGATAATGAGTCTGCTTTATGCAAATCATTTCTCATTTTTTTGTTCCATTAAATTCATTTTCAGAGTGGCATAAATGAATATCTTACCGATTTTGTCAGTTGGCAACTCTACATTGTGAGTCAGATTGAAAATAAATATCCCGAGGAATAGTTAATACTTACTTTTGTTAAGTTTATTTGAAATAATGCTTGCAGAGTGCTTGGAAGCAGCATTTTGCCAGTAAGATCCCTTCAAATATTTGTCAAGATACAGTAGATAATTTCTGAAATGTACCTTGAGTTTCTACAACTTCCAATTTTAAAAGCACACAACAGAACATATCTTTTTTTTATAGGCGTTGACATCATGTGCCATACTATTAGTTGTGAGATTTTTCATAAACTGGTGTTATTCCTAATCATTTTTCCTAATTATATTACATCTTGATGGGAGAATTGAATGCACGATTTGAATAAATAAGTGTCTATGCAGGGTATAATTTCATTTAAAAAATACCTATTTAATTTGAACATGATAATGAATGTGATCATGCCACATGTTCTAATACATAAATAGAATGAAGCTGGATAGAACATAATAATAATGCTTATGACCCAAGAAGGCATATTGCGTAGGACTTTTAAATCAATAGTTTTACATATAGTATTGGAATTTGCAGCTTGCAATTATACTGACAATTCTATTTTAAATTACTTGCTGTACCTGGTTTTAGAGAAGCAATTATGAATGTGAAGCTGTTATAATAATAGAAAAAAAATCTGGGTTTTAACATAGTGTTAGCATGTCACGTGGTGGAGATCACTTATGTCACCATCTTAATTTAGTTTAGAAATACAGAGTGGAACCAGGACCTTCAACCCACCTGGTCCACGCCAACCAACGATCCACGCACGCTAACACAAAGGACAATTTACAATTTTACCAAAGCCAATTAACCTACAAATCTGTACGTCTTTGGAGTGTGGGAGGAAACTGGAGCACCTGGAGAAAACCCACACTTGAGAATACATATTGTACGAAGCATGTGAAGCAGACAGGCATCATACGGAAGGCATAGCACCGAAGGATATCACTTTTTACAAAAACTACAAAACCACACTCATTCAACTGCACCATCACTGTTGGCAATAAAATCATGTTTGGAGAACAACCTAAAGAATTGTGGTTGATACAATAGCCTAATGTCTGGAAGTCATTACATTTTACTCATGGAGAGAGAGGTACACTCCCTCATGTCCAAAACACTCTGTAACAAGGTGTTAAAATGACAGGAGAAATCAGAATGTTTCCCACAATTGTGGAGAGATGTAGATATTTTTTTGACATTGTTATGGTTGGTTCCCCTGTAAAGGTAAGTAGTGTTCTGAGCATGCTCAGTATTTGGGGCGAGGCATTAAAGAAAGCAGTCATTCTCTCAACATTCACTGAGACGATTTATTGAGACCAATAATGACTTGCTTTCAATCCATTTCTGCGGGTTCTGAGATGATTGATGAGGTCCATGTGGGACCCACAGACTCTGCCACAGATGGGGCGGAGGATTCTAGAAGGGTGGATAGGTCGTTTGAGAGATGCTGTGCTCCTTCCACTGTTTATTCTATGCTTTAATATGTCTGACTAATTAATCACAGAAACAAGGTTAAACAGTCACAGAGCATATTGGATTTGTTTGGCACAGCAGATGAAAAAGGCAGCAGGGGTGTTTGTTCATCATTAATGAAATTTGTGATGGGAACAAATCTTCATGTTTGATTTTTCTCAAAATCTTGTGGTCAGGCAACTCAGTCCAAGTACAAAAATTGGGACATCTGTTCCACTTTCTTCTCATTTCCAGTCTTGTTTGCCACCCACCAGTTTAATGCTTAGTCCCCAGTTTTTTTCCGTCAACTGCTTGAAATCATCAATTAGCTCATGTCTCCGTTATTTATCCTTTATAATTTCACAAGCTTAGATCCAGTCCTTCTCAATTTTCTTTTATAAATGAGACAAATGCAGCTTCTGTGTATACTATAAAATAGTTTCAAAAGGCTTCATCTACAAGAAGAAGTGTTTGATGATGTAGGGGGATAAACTGTCAAAGCCCATCAGAGAATAGCTTGTGCTTTATGTCATGGTTGATACATAGGCTTTATTCTTTTATGCCTTTTCCTTTCCATTGAGAAAATAGTTGCCAGTTTAAGTGGTATGGCTGTTATCTTAAGTTTTCCTTTTTCCGAGAACTCTAATGAATAAAAACCAAGTACATAAAACAGCAGACAATATTTCAAATCTGACTTTTCTGGGATTGAAGCAAGCTGCTTATTTGAAAATGTATAAAAAAGTTACAATGGAACATCCTTCCATTAACCCAGTTAGCTGCTGAATGCTCAGATTGTTGTAACTTGAATGGGATGGAGGTAAATTACATTTATCAATGATTTGTCTGAATGTCAGAAAGTGCAGCAAATTGTTTTGGACAGAGGAACAACTCCAGGACTGTTTGGAGTCTGTAGACTGGGCAATGTTCAGGGACTCGGCAACGGACTTGAACGAATACGCCACAGTCGTTACAGATTTCATTAAGAAATGTGTGGAGGACTGCATCCCTACAAAAACCTTCCGAGTGTTTCCCAATCAGAAACCTTGGATGAATTTTGAGATCCGCACTCTTCTGAAGACCAGACACCGGGCATTCATGTCTGATGATACAGTGGTCTACAAGAAGTCCAGATACGACCTTGGTAAGGCCATCAAAAAGGCCAAAAGGGACTTTCGCTCCAAACTGGAGGATGAGACAGATGTTCGGCAGTTGTGGCGGGACCTGAATACAATTACCTCCTACAAGGCAAAATCAGGAGGCAGCTCGAATGTCGGCGAAACATCACTCCCTGATGAGCGCAATGCGTTTTACGCACGCTTTGATAGGGAGAACACCGATGAGCCTTCCTGAGCCCCCATTCGCTGTGATGGTATTTCAGTCTCAGTCACAGAGGCCGACATCAGGAAATCCTTCAGAGGGTTGGACCCTCGAAAAGCGCCTGGACCTGATGGTATACCTGGTCGTGTTCTAAAAACCTGTGTGGACCAACTGGCTGGCGTTTTTACGGACATTTTCAACCTCTCACTTCTGACTTCTGAGGTTCCCACCTGATTCAAAAGGGCATCAATTATACCAGTGCCCAAGAAGAGTAAGGTGACGTGCCTCAATGACTATCGACCTGTGGCACTAACGCCTATGGTGATGAAGTGCTTTGAGAGGTTGATCATGGCACAAATCAACTCCTACCTCGTAAAAAACCTGGACCCACTGCAGTTCGCTTACCGCCACAACAGATCAATGGTGGATGCGATCTCGCTGGCCCTCCAGTCCGCTCTGGACCACTTGGACAACAAAAACTCATATGTCAGGCTGTTATTCATTGATTACAGCTCGGCATTTAATACAATCATCCCCTCCAAGCTGGTTACCAAAGTCGCAGAACTGGGTCTCTGCGCATCCCTCTGCATGGATCCTCGACTTCGCCATTCTCAGACCACAGTCTGTTCGTATTGGTGGAAATGTGTCAGACTCGATATCAATCAGCACGGGAGCACCTCAAGGCTGTATGCTCAGCCCCCTGCTGTACTCACTCTATACTCTTGACTGCGTAGCCGGTCATAGTGCGAACTCCATCATCAAGTTCGCTGACGACACCACTGTTGTCCATATGGTGCCAGCACAATAACCTGGCCCTCAACACCAGCAAAACCAAGGAACTGATTGTGGACTTTGGAAGGAGTAGGATGGGGACCCACAGTCGCGTTTATATCAACAGGTCGATGGTTGAAAGGGTCAAGAGCTTCAAATTCCTGGGCGTGCACATCTCTGAAGATCTTTCCTGGTCCGAGAACACTGATGCAATTATTAAGAAAGCACATCAGAGCCTCTACTTCCTGAGAAGATTACGGAGAGTTGGTTTGTCAAGGAGGACTCTCTCTAACTTCTACAGGTGCACAGTAGAGAGCATGCTGACCGGTTGCATCATGGCTTGGTTCGACAACTTGAGCGCCCAGGAGAGGAAAAGACTACAAAAAGTAGTAAACACTGCCCAGTCCATCATCGGCTCTGACCTCCCTTCCATCGAGGGGATCTATCGCAGTCGCTGCCTCAAAAAGGCTGGCAGTATCATCAAGGACCCACACCATCCTGGCCACACACTCATCTCCCTACTACCTTCAGGTAGAAGGTACAGGAGCCTGAAGACTGCAACGACCAGGTTCAGGAATAGCTACTTCCCCACAGCCATCAGGCTATTAAACTTGGCTCGGACAAAACTCTGAACATTAATAGCCCATTACCTGTTATTTACACTTTATCAGTTTATTTATTCATGTGTGTATATATTTATATAATGGTATATGGACACACTGATCTGTTTTGTAGTCAATTCAGATCAGATTCAACTTTAATTGTCATTGTCCGTGTACAGTACAGAGACAACGAAATGCATTTAGCATCTCCCAGGAAGAGCGACATAGCATATGATTTGAATAAATATTTACATTAGCATATATACAGACATAGTGTTTTTCCTGTGGGAGGAGTGTCCGGGGGGGGGGGGTGATTGGCAGTCACCGAGGTACGTTGTTGAGTAGAGTGACAGCCGCCGGGAAGAAGCTGTTCCTGGACCTGCTGGTCCGGCAACGGAGAGACCTGTAGCGCCTCCCGGATGGTAGCCTACTATGTTCTGTTGTGCTGAAGCAAAGCAAGAATTTCATTGTCCTATCAGGGACACATGGCAATAAACTCACTTGAACTTGAACTTGAACTCTATAGGAGGACTGTTGATTAAAGACACTTACCTTACCAGCCCAGTGCAATGGGTCATTGCACAGGAAGCTACGTTATGTGACGCAGCATTCACACAGCACTTATGTAAGTGGTGGAAGGATGATCTACGACTGGAAGTATCTGGTTAAATTTCAAAGTCACACATTTTGCCCTGGACATGGTCACATCTCATTCCACTCTGGAAAATCGAAGGTAGACAAAAATGCTGGAGAAACTCAGCAGGTGAGGCAGCATCTATGCAGCGAAGGAATAGGTGAAGTTTCGGAACGAGACCCATCTTCAGACCATTCTGGAAAATAATCTATTTTCTGACATGTAGCATTGTGGAAAAAAACCCACCAAGTCTCCAACATCTAGGCAATTTTCTATTCTCAAGGAATCACCCTTCATGGATGGACATTCTCATTTCCACAGATTTGTGGATGATTATTTCCCAAACTAAGCTTTCGATTGTCTTTATTTTGGTTCTTGAGAAATCAATTTTCCTCACATCTGTTGCAAAACTTTGGAAGATTATTTTGCAGATGTCTGGAGTGACCTGAAATATGAAAACAGAATATTCATGCCTGTGATGCAGAGAAGAATCAATTTAAGTTAATAATGCAAGAAATTAGTTTTGATTTTAAATCCAGCGAGCAATTTCATTTCAAACAACAAAGGCCTCCTTCTACAAACTCCAGCGAGCCTCAACTCTCTCTGTAAGTGTCCCCAAAACCTCATGTGTTGTGCATGGTATATATAAACATATAAGATTGAAACATATAAGATTGTTAAGGGTTTGGACACGCTAGAGGCAGGAAACATGCTCCCGATGTTGGGGGAGTCCAGAACCAGGGGCCACAGTTTAAGAATAACGAGTAAGCCATTTAGAACGGAGACGAGGAAATACTTTTTCTCACAGTGGTGAGTGTGGAATTCTCGGCCTCAGAGGGCGGTGGAGGCAGGTTCTCTGGATGCTTTCAAGAGAGAGCTAGATAGGGCTCTTGAAAATAGTGGAGTCAGGGGATATGGGGAGAAGGTAAGAACGGGGTACTGATTGGGGATGATCAGCCACGATCACATTGAATGGCGGTGCTGGCTCGAAGGGCCGAATGGCCTACTCCTGCACCTATTGTCTATTGTCTATTATCACTTGGACATAAAATGCTGGAGTAACTCAGTGGGTCAGGCAGCACCTCTGGAGAAAACTATAAGAAAGATGAGTAGTTTGTAATATCTTTAACCTTTAACACTGGGGAAGCATGACAGGAAAAGAGGCCAACATAGTGAAGGGAACAAGGATGTTAGGAGAAGCAATAAGTACATTTCTCATGTGTTTAGATTCCAAGACACAGCTAGAGGTAAAGCTACTATAAACTTTGTGGGTTGTAAACCAGACAAAAGGCAATAAAGTGAATCCCAAGATAAAGGTTATTTATTGCACCATTTGTCAGACAAGTAGGAGGATGGTTTATTAATTATTTAAGGGGAAAGTTAAAGGTTATTCTAAGAGAGAAAAAGATGAATGATTACAATGAAACATTGATAACTAATGAATTATTTCAGAATTGTAATATGCAGTGGTAGAGTTGTTGCCTTACAGCGCCAGAGAACTGGGTTTGATTCTGACTATGGGAGCTTGTCCATATGGAATTTGTACATTTTCCCCGGTTCCTGCCTGGGTTTTCTCCGGGAGCGCCGGTTTCCTCCCACACCCCAAAGACGTTCAGGTTTGTAGGCTAATTGGTTTGGTATAATTGTAAATTGTTGCTAATGTGTGTAGGAAAGTGTTAGTGCACACTGTTAAAGGCCTTAAATAAATGAACATGTTTGAGAAACTGGCCACGGTTCTATAAGACATTCTTCATGTCCGTTTCTATTTGAGCCATAATTAAGAAGGCAACTGGGCCCCATGTAAAAGCCAGATTCAGCGTACAGGCTGAACACAACATTCCCTCCAACACCATCCAAATATATTTTAAATGTTGTTATTGCTCCTGCCTCAACACCTCCTCTGCAAGCTCATTCCAAATTGTACCATCCTCTGCGGGGAAAAAAATGCCCCTCAGGTTCCTGTTATGTTGTTTCCCTTTCACCTTAAACCTATGCCCTCTGGTTCTTGATTCCCCAATCCTAGAAAATACTCTGTGCATTCACCCTCTCTATTCTCTTCATGATTTTTTACACCTTTATAGGACCACTCCTCAGTTTTCTACACTGGCCTGCTCAACTTCTTCTCATAGCTCAGCCCTTTAATTAGTGAGACAAATGCAACTTCTATGCATAAAATAATTTCAGAAATTCAAAAAGCACCATCTTCAAGAAGAAGAATTTGATGGTGTGGAGGAATGAAATGTCAAAGCACATTACTGAATTTCTTGTGCTTTGTGTCATGGTTGACACATATGTTTTATTCCTTAATGTATTTTCCTTTCGAAGCAGAAAATCATTGCCTCTTTAAATAGTATGGTTATGTTTGGCTGAGATTGTAATTTTTTTTTTACCTGAGCAGTCTGATGAATAAAGGCAGAATGTGTAAAATAGCAGACCATATTCTAAAGCGGACTTATCATGTCACAAAGGATTAAAGAAAACTACATATCTGAAAATGTAAAAAAAAAGAAAACACTGGAACCTTCATTCAGGTGACACAAGCTGCAGATGAAAATTCCATCAGATTGTTGTACTTTGAATGGGATTGGAAGCAAGTACATAAATCAATATTTTTGGCAGGAATCTTGCAAAGTGCAGCAAATGGTTCTTGAAATCCACATTGCTGAATATTCCTGAAATATGGCATTACATATTTTCATTGGAAGCAGATTTAATTCGTCCTTGAGATTGACTTTTTTTGCGTTTGCATCTTACATTGTCCTGTGTTTGATAAAAAAGAAAGCAAATGCTGGTACAAATATTTTAACTTAAAATATGCATTTTCGATGTTCATGAAACGAGTAATAAAACATGGAGTAAATGTTTAATTCAAAATATCATCCAAAGAACTTTAGTTCGTTCCAAAATGTTGTAAATTAAAAATCTGTATTAAGCACAAAGGATGAGGCAATGCCAGATAAGCATCTTTTGTGCTTGGCCGAGTAAATTGACACGCTTTGGTCAGCATGATTGAACAGCTTGCTTGTGGGGTTCTCATTTTTAACATGTGGAGCAGGAAATTGTCTCAGACATACGAGGTGGGCTGGTCAGAAAGCTCCCGTGATTATGTGGTTTGTTGACAAGGTTCATGAGTTTAATATCTTGATCAAATGCATCACGATGAACATTATTCCATTACTTGTTGAAAAGATGGCAAGTTCTGAAATTTGTAGAACAACTCATAACAACGAGTGGGCGGCACAATGTCGCAGCGGTAGAGTTCCAGCTCCAGAGATCCGGGTTCGATCCTGTCATCAGGTGCCATCTGTGCAGAGTTTGCATGTTCTCCCTGTGACCTTGTGGGTTTTCTCCGGGCACTCTGGTTTCCCCCACATTCCAAAGACAATCAATACAATCAATACAATCAGTTTTATTCGTCACATTGCCCATAAAGTGCAAGTGAAATGAATTTGCCAGCAGCAGTACAATGATAAAGAACACACAAAAACACACTAAAAATTTAACACAAACATCCACCACAGCATTCATCACTGTGGTGGAAGGCACAAAAATTTGGCCAGTCCTCCTCCAATTTCCCCAGTGGTCAGGACCTCAACCCTCCGCAATGCGGGCGTCCAGATGTACAGACAGGTAAAAGTCCAGGTAAGTCCAGAATCGGCTCTTCCCCACCGGAGACCGTGGCTTCAGGTTGGCGTAGGCTGCAGGCTGGCAGTCGAAGATTTAAAGTTCCCGCCACGCCGCAGCCAGAAGCGCTGCAGACTAAGGGCCGGCAGTCGAAGCTCCACTCCAGGGGTCCTCGGCGAGGGACCCCGCTCCTGATGGTAAGTAGCCGCCCCGCCCGCGGTAAAAGTAGGCCGCGGGCTGGCGGTGGAAGCTTCTTCTTTTCCCGGGTCCCACACGAGGGATCCCAGGCTGCGGACGCCGCACCAGCTGGAGCTCTGCAGACCGCGATTTCAGGCTGCCAGCTGCAGCGGGCCAGTGAAACGGAGCGCTCCCCTCCGGCGAGTCCGCGCTGCGCCCGCCGCTGAAGCCCCAGGCACGTCTCCGGGAAAAGCCGCCCGATCTTGTTAGGCCACGGGGAGGCGACCTGGAAAAAGTCGCCTCTCCCTGGAGGAGGTGACCGAAACGGTTTCCCCCTCACACCCCCACACCACCCCCCACACAAGACACACAAAGAAAGACCCTCCACAAAAACCACCCCCCACTAAAAACCACACAAAGACATATAGGTTTGTAGGTTAATTGACTTCTGTTAGTTGTCTCTGGTGTGTAGGATAGAACTAGTATACGGGGTGATTAATGGTCGGCAGGGACTTGGTGGGGCCCAAGGGCCTGTTTCCATGTTGTATCTCTAAACTAAGAGTTAGATACAGCTCTAGGGGCTAGTGGAATCAAGGGATATGGGGGAAAGGCAGGCACGGATTATTGATTGGGGTCAATCAGCCATGATCACAATGAATGGCTCGAAGGGCCAAATGGCCTCCCCCTGCACCTATTTTCTATGTTTCTATGTTTCTATGTTTCTAAACTAAACTAAACTAAACTAAATTAATTGAGTCTGCTAAGAAGCTGGTTAATACTTTGATCCTTGGTGTTACCTTGGCCAAGTGACTTTTGAACATTTGGTTTTGTCAAACGTAGCACTAAGCTAACCTGAAACATAGTTTGTCCTTTTCCATCCATACATGCTGCTTGACCTGCTGAGTTCCTCCAGCAGCATGTATACAACACAAGGTGCACATACTGCTATAGTCTCAAAGATAAACACAAAGTGCGGGAATAACTCAGTGTGTGAGGCAGCATCTCTGGAGAAAATGGACAGGTGATGTTTCGGGTCGGGACCCTTCTTCAGTCCCTTCAGTCCCACCCTGAAAGATCACCTATCCATTTTCTCCAGAAATGCTGCCTGACCCACTAAATTACTCCAGCATTTTGTGTCTACCTTTGGTATAAACCAGCACCTGCATTAAAAAAAAATTACATTTTATCTACTTTAGTCTCGGTTCATTAATTATTATATTTTGTTTTCTCTGAGCACCTGTTTGGTGGAGGTGTAATGTATTGGACAATGCATTCCTATTGCCAGATTGGTGCATAAATCCATATGAGCATTTAATATACAATGTTTTGGTAAAATTAATTAAGAGACCTTCATATATTCTAAACCAATTCCTGTAAAATAACTTAATTATTTCTTTCTAATGGGCAGTTAGTTGTTTCAGGGCATATATCAACCTTCTGTTCTATGCAATGCCTTTAAAATATTTAACATAACCATAGGAATTGAAGCAATGTAACCTGGAGGAGGCTAATTTTTCTGACACTGAATTCTCATTCCCACTCAAGCAAATTTTGCTAACTTATGCATTCTATCAATACCAATGTCTCTCTCAGTGGGTACTGCATTTTTAATATCATTTATCAACTCTAACTTTCTATATTGCCCACATATATTTTGTTGCAGTGATATTTTGCATTGAAGCACTTTGTTCTTTAAGTAGTGCAGCTTCTTCTTGTTCTTAGGCAGCACTTTCATATGTTAAATTAAATTTTAAATACCACATGCCTCAGAGATCGATCAAGTGTAAATTTAAGCACTGCCTTTGCATTTTTTAAACATTAATAGGCGCAGTGGTAGAGTTGCTGCCTTTCAGTGCCAGAGTCCCAGGTTCAATCCTGACTACGGGTGCTTGTCTGTACGGAGTTTGTACGTTCTTCCTGTGATCTGCGTGGGTTTTCCCGGGTGCTCCGGTTTCCTCCCACACTCCAAAGACGTACAGGCATGTATGTAAATTGGCTTGGTAAAATTGTAAATTGCTCCTAGTGTGTGTAGGATAGTGTTAATGTGCTGGGATCGCTGGTCCGACCGGACTAGGTGGGCCGAAGAGCCCGTTTACGCACTGTATCTCTAATCGATACTGGTTAGCTCCATAGTTACTATTTATAATTGATGGTCCTCCTCACTTTCTTTCTAACCACCAGAAAATATAGACTTGGTTAATGAAAGTAGTTTTCCTTTTTGCTTGTTGATCTTCCATTATTGTTATTGAAATTACATCCTCCATCCATTACAATTGTTCAAAATTCATAATAGAAAATTGTAGCTTTTCTCCATTTAAAATATTAATGTATTTGCAAATCAAATCTTGGTTTATAATTAATCTGTAAGTCTTCATTGTTGATTACTTTTGTTGCAGCAATATTGGGAATGATCCTAATTTGCCATTTTTTACCCAATTTATGTGATCACGCAAACACATTCATCAATTTTGAATTGTGCCAAAGATCCCTATCAACGAACTGTTGATTCCTAGAATAAGATACAAGAAAGATTCTCAACTAACACATTGAAATGCCCTTATAAAAAATGGTCTATTATTTAAATTAATGCACTTAAATTATAATTTACCCACAGATTCTTTTCCAAATTGCCAAGATATCCACACTAAATGAAAACCATAATCACATTGTCATCAGAGGTCTATGTAATCGCCTATAATAATACCATTTATAGCTCCATCAAAATTCTATGCAACAACCCACCAAATGACAAACCACACACTATCAAAATCATTCCAGCTGCCATCTGACCTTGCCACACATTGCCCAGATAGCACTGAATAAATTGCTACAAAACCACCCTTCACATACTACCGAGATACACATTTATTTGGCCATGGAAATTCCACAATGCTCAAAGGCTAAACCAGACACCATTTTAAGACCAAATGCAATGTCCACACAGTAAAAAGACCACAATGTACATCATCAGAATATAACTAGGCCCAACATCAGAGGCGCATTAGACAGAATCACTTGCGTATGATTGCTTAAATTGCACTTGTTGAAATGCATGCATCATTTCTCAGCCATCCAATATTATTTTTAAACAGGGAAACGTACTTTAAAAGCAATGTAAAACAATTTCAATGGAACATAGGGAAATTATGTAAATACCAATGTTTTAAATTTGGATCATGCCAAACCTGTACTGGGAGGTAGACAAAATGCTGGAGTACCTCAGCGGGACAGGCAGCATCTCTGGAGAGAAGGAATGGGGTGACGTTTCGGGTCAAGACCCTTCTTCAGACTGTACTAGGTGGTCATCAATAGGACCACTAGTATTAAATACAGAGAATAAAAATGCACAATTATCATTCACTAACCCCTGATGTGAAATAGGATTAAATGAAAAAGTCAAGCTTAGTAGTTTTTACAAAGTAACCAAAACTAAATTAAAGTTAATGTAGCCTACTTCATGCATCTATTAAAATTCCAAGATTTTAATGAGTACATTCAATGACAATTTGACTTGCAAATTGAAATGTTCTTTGTCATTCATAAATCTGCAATAGATAAATTCCAATATAATATCGTATTTGCATGTCTTTTGCATTCTTGAATTTAATACATCTATTCATAGTTTAGCATTGTCGAGATCTCTAAAGTGATTATGTACAGGATTCTTTCCCTCTCTAGAATAATAAAATAATTCTCCTTTAAAATCACCGGAGTTCCAGGATGTCACTGACTTTTAGGCTCAGTCATATTCATCTGCTTCATAGTTGACCTGTTTTCCCTTATAGGCAACACCAACCCTCCCCACCACCCCTGTGTATGGCCATTTGAGTTACATACATTTTGCTTTTACAAAATGTATCCCAAGAATATGAGAAACGTTTAAAATTTCCTGTTACCCAATTTGTGCAAAAAAAGTAAATTAAAAAATAATATTTTTGTTTCAATTCTCATTTCTTGACACACATGCTGATGAAACATCTTTGCGTAATGGAAAATCACAATGGGACCATTTTCTAGCAATAACATCTGTATATTACTAAAACTCTCATCTTGTTTGTTTCTATGCGTGTGTGCATGTCTGTCTGTCTGTAATTGTGATCCTGGAACTACGTTAAAACAGTACACAATAGCACCACCGTATTCACCATTGTCCTGTGGTCGTTGGTGTCAAGTTTTGTTCAGATTGATGTTATATTTCACAAGTTATTGATATTTGAATATTTACAAATTCAAGTTTAAGAAAAATTTTGCAGCTATAGGGTGATTTCACAAAAGGTCACTGGAGCGTAAATCCCCACTCACGTGACCGAAAATTTTAACTGGGGGACAAGCGTCACTTCCGTTACATGTTAGTGGATGGGAAAACACGCACTTTCACACCCGTTAAAAACATCGCAAACGGCCAGTTTTCGAGCTGCAATTAAGTGAGCCGGTCGGGGTGACCGTGAGGAACAGCTACCTAAATTTACAGTCCAAAAAAAAGATAGAAACTAAGGTAAATACAAGAGGGAGCTGAAGGTGTAAAAACGGCGGAAGTTGATTGCCAACATTTTTCGTGGAGATTTAAAGATCCAAAATATCGGGAATTATCGCGTTTGCTCGCTGCATTTCATCAAAAGTGGCATTATTGGCTTTGTTATCTTTATTCATTTGTTAGATGAAAAGTATTAAAAGTTAGAAACCCGTCAGTAAAATTGCAAAATCGTCCATGGTTCTCGGGTGGGTTTTAACATGCAAAATGAAAACGCTTCTGAAGCTACATTTACCATTTAAATAATCGTAAGCTTGCATCTCAGTAAAATTGATTTCCAAACGCATTGAGAGTTTACGATTATTTAAATGGTAAATGGAGCTTCAGAAGCGTGTTCATTTTGCATGTTAAAACCCACCCGAGAACCATGGGCGATTTTGCAATTTTACTGACGGATTTCTAACTTTTAATACTTTTCATCTAACAAATGAATAAAGATAACAAAGTCAATAATGCCACTTTTGATGAAATGCAGCGAGCAAACGCGATAATTCCCGATATTTTGGATCTTTAAATCTCCACGAAAAATGTCGGCAATCAACTTCCGCCGTTTTGGCCCCTTCAGCTCCCTCTTGTATTTACCTTAGTTTCTATCTTTTTTTTGGACTGTAAATTTAGGTAGCTGTGCCTCACGGTCACCCCGACTGGTACAGTAAATTGCAGCTCAAAAACGGGCCGTTTTCGATGTTTTTAACGGGTGTGAAAGTGCGTGTTTTCCCATTCACTAACATGTACCGGAAGTGACGCTTGTCCCCCAGTTAAAATTTTCGGTCACGTGAGTGGGGATTTACGCTCCAGTGACCTTTCGTGAAATCACCCTATTGGGATCCAAATCCTTGCTGGCCCAGCTTGCAACAAAGTTGCAATCGAGGAACACTCAGTCCTTCCAGCAGGTTTTTAGCAGAACAGGAAGGGGAGGGGGCAAGTGCATTTTTTTTAAAGTCCACGAAGCAAGAGAAGGGGGAGGCAGTGCAGGCGATATGCCCTTGCACAGTTGCGGGCTATGGGTAAGTGCTGGAATATGGGGGAATGGGTGAGTGCTGGAATATTGTGTTGGGGAATGGGTTGCGTTGGGGACCAGGCTTCCCATGGGGGCTATGGGTGAGTGGTCGAATATTGCGTTGGGGGAATGGCTTGCGTTGGGGGAATGGGTGAGTGGCGGAATATTGCGTTGGGGAACGGGTTGCGTTGGGTAACCATGCCTCCCGTGGAGGCTATGGGTGAGTGGTTGAATGTTGTGTTGTGGGAACGGGTTATGTTGGGGGACCTGGCCTCCCGTGTGACAGGGACCCAATCGGTCCCACTTGGTCTAGTAACATATAAAATTTTATAACCCTCCATAACACAGGGAATGCTTGTATAAAGCAATACATTCCAGGTCTGAAGAACTGAAACGTCATCCATCCTTTTTCTCCAGAGATGCTGAGTTACTCCAGCACTTTGTGTCTGGCTTTGGTATAGACCAGCATCTGCAGTTCCTTTCTACACATTCTAAGACAATATCAGTAATCATAAAATTAACTGGACCAGTCACATAAATGTACTGCCTCCAAGAAAAGATTAGCGGCTTGGTATCCTGTGATTCATCTCCTTGATTCCCCAAGCAAACTGCATTAGCAACGAGACTTAAAGAAAGAATGTGAAGAAACACTTTTCAATTGCCTCTTGTGTCAGAACCCAAATGTTAACTCTTTTTCTCTTTCCACATTTATACTGCAATTAGTTTCAGGATTTGATCTATAACAAATCAATTTGAGTATAGAAACAAATATCATGGGACAAAAGATTATCCACACGCTATTTATGTTAATAATCAGTTAGCTTAACAGTACGGTTATGATGAAAACAACTGTGCTGTATTCTCTATCTACCTAAAAAATTAACGCATTACAATATTTATTTTCATATACAATTTGCTTGACTTTTCATAAATAATAGTAGGGAGGCTTGAGTTAATGCAGGGATATCAATCATATTTGGTTTGCTTACACCAGTTGTATAAGTTTACAAAAATCCAATGGGTTTTAAGATGAGAGTTGTGACATGAATAGCATAATACCAATTTGATGCTTTATGAACAAAACTGTCATTTTAGTGAAGAGTTGTGCAGCACTCAAAGATTATACGGCGTCTACATAATGATTTCTACTCCATTGTGCTAACTTCTGTGACTCAAGGAGGCCACAAAGTACCTGTCAGTGACAGATCAAAATTCAGTGCTAGATATATTGCACAAAAAAGAAAATTGTACCAGGGAAAAATTAATATATTGATACACAGTAATAATTGCAGTTTTAATGTTAGATTATATAATAGTTTGCCTTATAAAATAGGTAAATAAGTATACAGTATTTGATTAAATGTCTACAAAATTAACAGTCAAAGAGGCATAAAGCTATGAATGCCTACAAACCATAATCAATTCAAGATTTTGAAGCACCTCTCTGGAGTGTTTTCAACCAGAATACTTCATGCGCATTGAAATGAATACACTTCCTGCATTTGAAAAGTATATTTTATATGCTACTCTTATAAATGAAACATAATAACATTTGCTGAAAATCTACACTATTATTTCTGTGATATGACAATAGCTTTTCATCTCTGTAATGCTTTGGTAATATTGCAAATAGAATACCATGTTCGGTGACTATATATGACCATATTGAAATTTTGTTCCCATATTTGGAGTGGATATTTGGGAATCCTGTCGAATGCAAGTGGATGTTTGCAAAAACTGAGCGAGTGGGAGATATTCTACATGGAAATTCTAGGTGGAAGATATTCCACATGGAGATTCTACCAATTTACATCAAGGAAACCTGCCAGCTAGGATGATTAGAGAGCACAGCAAAGGTGGAAGGTCATTTCATGTTGATGCAAAGATATGGCAGGAGTCTTCAGACATTTTTGAAGTGGTGTCTCACACTTTCTTATAGAAACTTACAAAATTCTTAAGCGGTTGGACAGGCAAGATGCAGGAAGATTGTTCCCGATGTTGGGGAAGCCCAGGATAAGGGGTCACAGTTTAAGGATAAAGGGGAAATTCTTTAGGACCGAGATGAGAAAAACATTTTTCACACAGAGAGTGGTGAATCTCTGGAACTCTCTGCCACAGAAGGTAGTTGAGGCCAGTTCATTGGCTATATTTAAGAGGGAGTTAGACGTGGCCCTTGTGGCTAAAGGGATCATGGGGTATGGAGAGAAGGCAGGTACAGGATACTGAGTTGGATGATCAGCCATGATCATATTGAATGGCGGTGCAGGCTCGAAGGGCCGAATGGCCTACTCCTGCACCTATTTGGGGTCCAAATGACAATAAATTGAATTGTATTGTTGTATTGTATTGTATTGTATTTTCTATGTTTCTATGTTCTATGTTTCTATGTTTCCCAAGGACAGAAAAGGTTTCTTTCTACCAATCCAATAAGTTTGTTTCAAAATCCTGCAAACCACTCTTTGTCTTTGTTAATGGAACATAGAATACAGAACAATACAGCATAGGAGCAGTCCATTCGGCCCACGATGTCTGTGCAGACCATTATTCCAATTTAAAGTACACATCTGCCTGCACGCAGTTCATAAGTTCATAAGTTATAGGAGCAGAATTAGGCCATTTGGCCCATCATCTACTCTGCTATTCAATCATGGCTGCTCTATCTCTTCCTCCAACCCCATACTCCTGCCTTCTCCCCATTACCCAGACTAATCAAGAATCTATCTATCTCTGCCTTTAAAATATCCATTGACGACTTCCACAGCCTTCTGTGGCAATGAATTCCACAGATTCACCACACTATATTTCTATAGACCTAGTCTATATGCCTCTATTGCCAGCATATGTGTATGTATCGAAACGCCACTTAAAAAATATTAACCACTTCGACCACCAGCACTGGTAGTGGGTTCTAGATATTTACAACTCTATAAAAACTTAAAATGCCTCAAAAATCTCCTTTTGACATTCTCCATCTCTTCTTAAAGCCAAACCTTTTAATATTTAACAATTCCTTCTTGGGGGGGGGGGGGGGGGGGGGGGGGGTGGACTATCTACCCTATCTAAGCCTCTCATGATTCTAATTACTTTGCGAGCTAGGCCCTCAGCCTCCTATGTTCCAGAGAAAATACTCAAAAGTTTGTTCAACCTCTTTGTAAAGCTAATACTCTCTAATCCAGTCTGGTAAACCTCTTCTGTGCCCTTTCCAAAGCCTCCACATCCTTCCTGAAAGGGGGAGACGAGAACTGCACAAAAATCTTTATTGCCACTTGATTATTGCCACTAATATTGATGGAAGTTTTTTTCACACATTAACCACTGAGTAAGAAAATAATTTCACAAATTTCTAACATCTCACAAGTCTTGCTTATTTGCCCATTTGCAATCAAGGTCAAAATTCTAAAGCAGATTTGCAACATTGTCAATTCATTACTGACATTAATGTCTCCCAGCCTCATTCCAATATAAATAATTTCAGAAATATTCAGCAATGATAATATTATAGAATTTAATAGTCTCAGAATATTCCATGCCACAGCTTTGATTTTCCCAGAGGCCTTCTTTGATTAACACCTTAAAATTTTAAGTGGTTCACTTGTGAACAACCGATATCTTTGTCTTTATTCACTGCTTATTGCTGTAGCAGGGCCTAGATATAATATTTCATCCAATCTTGGAAAATAATACACTAGATAGTGATTATCCATCCTATAAATCTAGAATTCAAAATATCAGACGGAAGCAAGAAGCAATTGAAATATTAGCAACAATGATGCATAGGAGACTAGTAGATAGCAGAAGCAGATGAGGAGACACAAGAAACTGCAGATACTGGAATCTTGATCAAAAAGTGCTGGAGGAACTTAGCGGGTCAGGCAGCATTTATGGAGGGAATGGATAGACAATGTTTCAGTTTAGGATACGAAAAGTGATCAGTCCATTCCCTCCACAGATGCTGCCGGACTCGTTGAGAAGCAGATGGATATGCTGGAAATTGAATAGTGTAAGATAAGGATACATGTAAAAATAAGCAGATTACCTGAAAACAATCTGCAATTCCCATTCTATTAGTTAAGAGTTTCGATAGCTCGATTATGTGAGAAAAATTCTCGAAAGCATGTGAAGTCAAAAAATATATTTTGATGGTGTTAGAAAAGAAGTATATTTTATAATTCAACATCACTGAGTTTCAAAATGTCCACTTTTGTAAATAAAACCCCATCAATGGACCAAGATTGATTTTGTAGGGAAAAAAGGTTTCTGAAACTGAGGCACGATGATTTAATAAAGATATTTCCTAAGGATTAAGGATAGCATCTGACAACAATATCTTTCTATGGATTAATGACTGAGCCCTGCTGTATTCATTGCAGTCACTGCAGTAAAAGTGCCATTGGACTCACCAGTGCTGCATTGAATCATAGTTACAGTACGGACACAGGCCCTTCGGCTCAACTCATCCACATTGTCAATTTACTTCAAGTTAAGTGATCGCCTGAAGTTATAAGGTTCACGTGAGGTTGCTCTGTTAATTGTATCACAAAAATGACATGAATAGAAAATGGTGAGCAATGATCAAATAACATAGCTTATAAGTTCACGTTCATAAGACATAGGGGCAGAATCAGGCCATTCGGCCCACCGAGTCTACTCCACCATTTAAGCATGCCTGATCTCTTTTTCCCTCTCATCCCCATTCTCCTTCCTTTTCCCCATAACCTTTGACCCCCTTTCCTAATCAAGAATCTACCAATCTCCGCTTTAGAAAGCCCAAAGATGGCCTCCACAGTCATTCGTGGTAATGAATTCCATAGATTCACCATCCTCTGGCTAAAAAAACCCCTTCTCATCTCCTTTCTAAAGGTTAAACTCTTTAAATCACTACTTCATGGCTTTTGCTGTGATGACATAATATATTATTGAGAAGAAAAAAGTAAAGTTTACTGAGATATGCGGCAAGGAGAAGATGGTGAGGATTTGTTGATGACAGACGCTGGCTTCATGAGGTTCCTGAAGCCTCATGTAAATGCTTTTGATGGTGGAAAGGGCTGTGCCTATAATGGACTGGGCTGAGTCTTGCGCTTCTGTTCATTGCTATACCAGGCCATAATACTTTCTACGGTGTATCCGTGGGAGTTTGTTTGAGTACTTGGTAATATTTAAATTCTTTTTAAACGTCTTAGAAAGTCGAGGGACTGCTGTTCCTTCTTCACGATTACATCTATGTGCTGGGCTCTTAACAGATGATCGTGCCCAGAAATTTGAAGCAGCTTTCTCCACTGCTGACCTACAAATGAAAACCGACTACTGTTGAGCTACTGAGATGTTTCAAGCTGAAAGAGAGCAGGCATTGAATGGAAAGAACTCTGAACATTTCTCAGCCAGGCAGCTGAGCCTGGAAATGAGATTAGCTTTTGGGTTACACCTGCATAGTTAAAGTTTCCTTTCATTTACCTCATTATTCATTCTACATTATTTCAGTATATTTATGCTGCTGACTGCTCCTTGACTGAAGTGATCTATAACATCATTCCATCCATGATTCCTCTCATGATTTGTCCATGTTTTATACATATTTTCTCCATTATTGTCTGATTATTTTAATATTATTTTTTTGTGAGTGAATATGGATCTGCATCTACTGTAAATGTAAGCTGTTATGATTTCTCCACAGGTGAGAACTGACTTGCACAGTGGTTCTAGTAGTTTATGTTCTTGCCTCACAACAGATTTACCATGCCAATTATTCTTTTTTTAACGTGCTATCGAATAATGAATGCAGAACACTTACAAATAAATATTTTCTGAATAATTCTCAATTATGTTCTACATCTTAATCTCAAACCAGGTTTAGTTTGTGTCCCCAAAGAACCGGCCAAATGAGCACCACTGCTAGGAACAAAGCGCAATTTAATTTAATGTTCTTAATTCTAGAACATATTTAATTTAGTTTAATTTAGTTTTAAAATACAGTGTGGAAACAGGCCCTTCAGCCCACTGAGTCCGTGCTGTACAACGATCAACCATACATTAATCCTATGTTGTCCCAGTTTTGCATTTTACACCCTAGGGCAATTTTACAGAAACCAATTAACCTACAAACCTGCACATCTTGTGGAATATGCAAAGTTGGCACCCGGAGGAAACCTACACGATCACAGGGAGAACGTGCAAACTTTGTACAGACAGCACCCGTGGTCAGGATTGAACCTGGGATTCTGGCACTGTAATGCCTCTGTCCCACTTAGGAAACCTGAACGGAAACCTCTGGAGACTTTGCGCCCCACCTAAGGTTTCCGTGCGGTTCCCGGAGGTTGCAGGTGGTTGCCGGAGGTTGCAGGTAGTAAAACCAGGTAGGGAGACTGACAAAAACCTCCGGGAACCACACGGAAACCTTGGGTGGGGCGCAAAGTCTCCAGAGGTTTCCGTTCAGGTTTCCTAAGTAGGACAGGGGCATAAGGCAGCATGTCTACTGCTGTGCCACTGTGGCACCCGATTATGTTTTTTTTTTTTTTTTTTTTTTTTTTTTTTTAATATTTTATTTTATTAGAAGTAAGTACAGTCATATGGCACCAAAGTGCCTAATATATATTTTCATAATACATTTTATGTACAACTTCTTTTTTTTTTTTTTGTTACACTGAAAAAAGATTAGAATAAGAAAAAGAAGTTAGATAGTAAAGGATAGAAAGATGTGAAATATATAGTGTGTGAAAAAAGAAAACGAGTAAATGAAAAAAGTTGAGAGAGAGAATAGAGAGAAGAAAAGAAAAAAAAAAAAAAAAAGAGGAGATCATTATTTATAGTCTTGACCAACCCTCGTCCAGTCCTGAAACAGTTATTTTTTACAATTGTGTTGCACCATATGATTCCAAAAAAAAGACGAATGGAGACCAACTCGTTATGAATTGGTCTGATTTATCCATTAGGAGGAATCGCATTTCCTCAAGATGAGCGGTGTCCAACATACTTGCAATCCACATTTTAAGCGTTGGTATTGATGTACCTTTCCAAAATTTAAGAATTAATTTTTTTGCTATTATTAAACCATAGTTAAGGAATAGATTTTGAGATGTGTTCAATTTATTCCCATCTTCCATTACGCCAAATATAATCATTTCAGTATTAGGTTCCATTCTTGTCTTGAATAATTTTGTAAATATTTCAAAAATATCATTCCAGAATCTATAAAGTTTTATGCAGGAGACTAAGGAGTGTGTTATAGTTGCCTTTTGGGCTAGACATTTATCACAAGTGGCGGATATATTTGGATAAAATTTGTTCAATCTTGTTTTTGAGTAATATAATCTATGTACAATTTTAAATTGAATTAAATTATGTCTTACATTAATTGAACATTTGTGAATATATATCAGGTATTTTTCCCATTTAACCTTCGTAATTTTTATCATTAGTTCCCGTTCCCACTCTTCTCTAAGTACCTCTGTCGATGGTAGGTCTATATTTAGAATACTATTATATAAATATGATATTAATTTTTGTGAGTCAGCTTCAATATTCATTGCCTCTTCCAATAAGTCAGGAGTTACTTTTTGATATCCTTGTATATATTTTTTCACGAAATCGCAAATCTGAAGATATTTAAAATATTGGTTGTTTTTCAATTTAAATTTTAATTGTAATTGTTGGAATGATAGTAAGTTTCCCATTTCATACATATCCCCGATCCTTCTAATTCCGAGACTTTCCCATTGGTTATATGTCTTATCAATAAGAGATGGTTTAAATAAAGGGTTATTCGCTATTGGCATTAACAGTGATAGATTTCTTAATTTTAAAGATAATTTTATTTGTTTCCAAATTCTTATTGTACCATATATAATTGGGTTCTTCTTATATATTGTGTTATTCAGTTTTTTTGGGGAGAAGAGGATCGTTCCTATATTACTAGGATGGCAATCCTCCTTCTCCATTTTTATCCATTCTGTCTGTTGGGTAGCACTATCCAACCAATAAATCATATTCTTAATATGCACTGCCCAGTAATAATACATAAAATTCGGAAGTGAAAGTCCCCCGACCTCTTTTGGTTTACATAAATGTTTTTTTGTGATTCTATGTGATCTATAGTCCCAAATATAATTAGTAATATTAGAGTCTAATTTTTTTTAAAAGTATTTTGGTATATATACCGGTATAGATTGAAATAGGTATAATAATTGTGGTAGGAAGATCATTTTTATTGCATTTATTCTACCTAATAATGATAAGGGAAGTGTTTTCCAAAATTTAATCAACGTATTAAGTTTATTTAATAAAGGCATGAAATTAGCATTGAATAATGCTTTATATTTTCTAGTAATCTGAATACCCAAATATTTAAATTTTTCTGTTGCGATTTTAAAGGGGAACTTCAGTAAGTGTGTAGGTTCTTGAGGTTTTAATGTCATGATTTCACTTTTATTCCAGTTTATTCTATATCCAGAAAAAGACCCAAATTCCGCACCCGATTATGTTAAACGTTTGTTGAACATGATGGTTTGTGTGGTATACTCGACTTTCAACACTTGTCTCCATTTCACATTTGACTGGAACATGAATATAGCACGATAGTTAACCCTTCCGGAATAGGGTGGGGTTGTTCAATTGAGTGGAGGGCAGGTTTAGTAGTGGTTACCTTCACTTTCCTTGAGTCAGGGAGAAGCAGTAAATAATGAAAAACAGAAAAGTTGGAAGTACTCAAAAATATAAAAAACAAACTAGCTAGCTTGTGCCACTGTGCTTAGTGTACATGAGGAGAAGACCGTCACATTGGAAGTTAGTCTTTTTCCCTCTCCCATCGGGCAAACGGTACAGGAGTGTGAAAACGCACACCTCCAAATTCAGGGAGTTTCTTCCCAGCTGTTATCAGGCAACTGAATCATCCTACCACAACCAGAGAGCAGTCCTGAACTACTATCAGGCACGTGCCATGAGTAATTACTCAGGGTAGGCAGCCAATTGGCTTTAAAAAAAAATCTTAAACCGTGCATGCGCAGAGTGTTCTCTCCATAAAAATAAAAAATAAAAATAAAGACAGTAGCAATTCAATTTGCCCAAGGCGTCTCCTTTATTCTGAATTACTGAATGGGTGGGGGGTGAAGGGTGATGGCAGGTGGAGAGATGGTGGGAAAAACGGGAGCACAGGGAAAAGTTGAATCAGTTGTCATCTTATTGAATGACAACACATGTTCAAGGGACCAATTGGGGGGACAGTTCCTTTCACAGCGTGTGGATGTGCCAGGGGTAAAATTGCGGGGAGGGCAGGAGTGTTGAGGAGGAGGGGCTCGGGGATAATGCCAGTATCGATCGCTTAGATAGGCATAATTCTCCCATGCCTTTACTATTTATGTTTAGTAATTACCATTTTATAATTTTAGTCAGGGTAGGCAGTGCCTACCTTGACGGCACGTGCCTGACTACTATCTACCTCATTGGTGACCCTCGGACTATCTTTGATCGGATTTTATTGGCTTTAGGTTGCACTAAATGTTATTTCCTTATCTTGTATCTATACACTGTAAATGGATCGATTGTAAACATGTATTGTCTTTCCGCTGACTGGTTAGCAGGCAACAAAAGCTCTACACCGTACCTCGGTACATGTGACAATAACTAAACTGAACAAGTTTAGTAGGTAATTCAGCATAATCTGCATTTTCATACAATTTTGCATCAATTGTCTTGTTCGAGTGGCTATTTAGTCGTTTCAGTAGCAGCATTATTGCATTTGCTGTTGGAACTGGCGAGTCTCTCCATCATTTTCTGTCTTTAATTGGAGCAGCTGTGTTATGATTGGCCAATGTATTCACTGATGAAGCTGCATGGAAAGGCCCTGTTGCAAAAATGGCCTCCAGCTGCTGTTGTGATAGGAAGTTGCTGAATCATTTAAAATTAGAGGCTGCCTTATTGTGTATTAGAGCTGAGTGTGAGTCTTCCAATTAATTATAGATGTACAGGCAGATCATGGTTATTATGCTCAACCACCCAACTGGAACTGCAGTAGACTTTGATGTAATGCATAATTGCACATCTAGCAACCATGTTAGCATGTGGATTAAATATAAAGGGATCTTTGAATTCAACAATAAGAACAGAAAATGCTGCAAATACTTTGCAAGTCAGGCCGCATCTGTGGGAAGAGAAGTAGGGCTAATATTTCAGGTTGAAGTCGGCACAGTGGCGTGGCGGTGGAGCTGCTACCTCACAATCCCGGAGACCTGGGTTCGATCTGACTGTGCGGAGTTTGTCCGTTCTCTCTGTGACCGCGTAGGTTTTCTCTGGGTGCTCCAGTTTCCTCCCACATTCCAAAGACCAAAGGTTTGTAAGTTAATCGGTTTCTTGAAATTACCCCTAGTGTGTAGGATGCGAATGTGGGGTAACATAGCACAACTGTGAATGGGCGGTCAATGGTCGGCATGGGCCAAAGGGCTTGTTTCCACGCTGCATCTCTAAACAAAACTAATTCTGGATCGAGAAGGAGATAAAAGAAGATCCCAGGAACTGCGATGCTGGTTTACAGAAAAAGACACAAACTGCTGGAGTCACTCAGCGGGGCAGGCAGCGTCTCTGGAGATCATTGGTAGGAGACGTTTTGGGTCTTGTTAAACTGCAAAGAGGGTAGGAGAGGAAGGAATGTCTCTGATAGAGGTGACCATGAAGTATTTTCACATACCCTTTGAAGTGAATAATTCTTATCTTAGCACAAAAGATCCATGGTACACGGATATGACAGGTTTGGAGGGATATGGACCAAATGCTGGCAGATGGGACTAGTGTAGCTGGGACATGTTGGCCGGTGTGGGCAAGTTGGGCCGAAGTGCCTGTTTCCACACTTTATCACTCTAGGACTCTAAAAGGTAGCTTATTACATTTCTGATTGTTTCCAAATAACTTGTTTTGATTGTTCAAGTGAGTTGGATTCTTGGGCTGCTCTACACTTTCCCAATTGCTGTGTCCTTTATTACAACGCCACAAGGCAGATTGGGTATATACAATGTACAAATTTGTATTTTCTACTTAAATGTACAGTTAACCAATTCTTGGTTTCCCCAATAATACATTATTTTATCATTTGAATGCTCAGGCAAAAGCCCTGATATTAGAGGGTCAGAGAGGGCTCTCTAGCTTGGTACCTCATCGATGAGGCTAGAATTTCAAATGTCTTCGTTTTGTTGGATAGTTGGTTCTTTCCCTTACATTTATAAATGTTTACAGAGGTGAAGACTAGAGATGCTTGTATTTCCTTGTTGTTATCAGAAGGACTGAAGAGGTGAACACAATCACCAAAAACGTCATCAATGTTGCTTCCACACTCTACACTCTAAAACATTTGAGTTTGAAACTGCTGGAAGTGTGGAATATGATGATTGCATTTGAAGATAAAATAACGATTTGTTGGGAATGACCTCCTCCACAGAATGGCTATTCTAAATGCTTAAGTAGAAATAAGGAACTGTAGATGCAGGTAAATAAATCTGATGAAGGGGCCTGACCCAAAATGTCATCTATACACATTCACCAAAAATGCTGCCTGGCCCGCATAGTTACTCTAGCACTTTGTGTCCTTACTGTTGTTTACTTTAGTTTAGCGATTGTTTAGTTTAGAGCGTGGATACAGGCCCTTTGGCCCACCGAGTCTCAAGTCAAGTCAAGTCACTTTTATTTATATAGGACATTTAAAAAAACAACTCTCGTTGGCCAAAGTGCTTTACATTGGTGGAGGTACCAACGTTATACAACATTGGTTCATAGATTAAGTACATACTAAATACATACATATAACCCTCCCTCAGAGGACGTCAAGAAAGGCTTGAGAGTAAAGATGAGTTTTAAGTCTCGACTTAAAGGAGTCAATGGAGGGGGCAGTTCTGATGGGAAGAGGGATGCTGGAGTCTGCGCCGACAAATGATCACCTGTAGACTAACTCTACCCTATACATTTTGGACAATTTACAGAAGTTAATTAACCTACAAATCTGCATGTCGTTGGAATGTGGGAGGAAACTGGAGCCCCCGGAGAAAACCTACATGGTCACAGGGAGAATGTGCAAAATCTGCACAGACAGCACTGATATGCACGATGGAACCCAGGTCTACCGCTGCACCAGTGTGCCGCCCTTTTCACAGGTGAATACTTGTTTTACTCTGAACGCTTGTCTGTTTGAAGGGCAGATGTTCTGAACACACAGAAAGCTCTCACAGAGAGTTGTGAGAATTCTCTGCCTGGAGGCAGGTTCTCTGGATACTTTCAAGAGAGAGCTAGATAGAGCTCTTATAGATAGTGGAGTCAGGGGATATGGGGAGAAGGCAGGAACGGGGTACTGGTTGGGGATGATCAGCGAATGGCCTACTCCAACACCTATTGTCTATGGTCTATTGAAGTGGAACTGGTGTGTCCTCCCTTTATGGGATTAAACCTAACCCCACAAATTGGGGTGATGTCAGACCATACCTGTCGCTCCACGAACTTCAGGCAGTACTTCTGGTCCTTTGAATCACTTTAATTCAGTGGGGCAAAAGATTTGCAAAAAGCTCTTTACTTGTTTGAAGGTGACTACGTTTGACCAGGTGCCACCTTCTCTTTTAAGTAACTGGACATTCTCAATAGTGATCAAACATTGTCAGTCATTGAATTAGCATCATCATTTAACACTTTACTGTTTCCGGCAGGAGAAAGTTCAATCTGTGACCCTCTTTTAACATTTCTTTGAAGCATACCTGATGGAATTTGGGCATATGTTTGCTTTGATCATTGGTCTATCACATACACTGTTTATGAACAATGCATTACTTTTAAAAAAAGATGAGAAACACATTTAAAACGGAGACGAGCCTAACATTTTTCTGGCAGAGGATTGTCAGTTTTTGGATTCCTCTGCAACAAAGGGTGGTGGAATTAAACAGAATATTTCTGAGGCTGAGGTAGATTGATGCTTAATGAGCAAGAGGGAGAAATATTGCTGGGAGTGGAGGGGAGATGAGCCATGATGTTATTAGATGGTGAAGTTTACTTGATGGGCGAGTGGCCTGCTCCTGCTCCTGATTCTTATGTTCCTGTGTACGTCAATGTGTAGCCTTTCCACAACCCAAGCAAAATTATTATGCTGCTTTTCACAAGTTATTACATTTTGGTATCCCAGGTGAAATGAATAATTTTAACAACGGTTTGGATCTTTAACTAATTAAAATAGTTTGCATATTACTGAAAGTGTTCACAAGATAAACATTGATTACATAAGATATAAGAAAGAACCAGGCCACATGATCGAACCATCTTACCATTCATACAGTACTCAAGCTTCCTCCTATCTTTCCTCAGCTGAATCTATCAGCACAATGCTCTTTTCCCTCATATGCTTGTCCAACGAATGAATGAATGAATTGTACTTTATTGTCACATGTACTGAGGTACAATGAAATTCTTTGTTTTTGCGTACAATGCACAAGGTAGGCAAAAAGTCGCCACTTATCTGGTGCCGACAAAGTTACAAAAGTAATAATTAGTCTCGATGGTTCCTCTTTGTTCTTGGTGGCCTCCCCCACCAGGTCCCTCCTTGTTTTTGGCGGTATACGTAGAACATAGACCAGTACAGCACAGAAACAGGCCCTTCGACCCACAATGTCTGTGCTGAACATGTAGCCAAAACCATCTCTTACCTGCGTGCAGGAAAACTATGTCCTTCCATTCTCTGCATATCCATATGCCTATGCCAAAGTATCTTAAATACCACTATTGTATCTGCCTCTACCATGAAGGCAGGCAGCACTCATCACCCACTGTGTAAAGAAGTTGCCCCACACATCTCCTTTCAACTTTGCTATCACAACTGTCAAAGCTATGCCCTCCAGTATTTGATATTTATATTGAGGGTATTGGCCCTTGTGGCTAAAGGGATCAGGGGGTATGGCGAGAAGGCAGGTACAGGATACTGAGTTGGATGATCAGCCATGATCATATTGAATGGCGGTGAAGGCTCGAAGGGCCGAATGGCCTACTCCTGCAACTATTTTCTATGTTTCTATATATATTTATACTATTTATTTATATGCTGGGAACAATGTTCTGACTATCTACCATATCTATGCTTCTCATAATTTTATGTGCATCTATTTATATACAGTACATCTATCAACGTGCCAGAGAAAACATTCTATGTCTGCTCAACCTCTCCCTGTAGCTGATATCCCCTAATCCAGGCATCATTCTAGTAAACCTCCTCTGCACCTTTTCGAAAACCTCCACATCCCACCTGTAATGGGGCGCCCAGTAAAGCATGCAATACTCCAAATACGACCTAACCAAAGTCCTCTAAAGCTGCATCGTGACGGCCTGACTCTGATACTCCATGTCCTGACCATGAAGGCAAGCATACCAAATGCCTTCTTTGTGACTCTATCTAATTGTGTTGCCATAGCATTGTGGACAGGGCGGAAATGGGTGAATGGGGGATCAGGGGCGGTAGAGATATGCGGAAAGCTGTGCTCCTGGAATGCGTATTATGTGGGTGGTCGTTGAAAGTTAACTTTATTCATGGAGTTCTACATTACTGATTCTTAATTGTTTTGTACATGTGCAACTTGGTGGGCTGTGCTCATTTTGGATCTATCCAACATGTTTGTCTCCAGAGCGTTGCTACTGGATGCTTTTGGTGCTGAATCAATTCCAACTGAGACAGAATTTACTGCCTGAAAGGGTGTTGGAAGCAAATTCAACTATGATTTTCACAAAGGAATTAAATAAATATTGTTCTGAAATATATTGCAGATCTCTTGGGAAAGAGATGTTTGACTAAGTCGATCAGGCAAAAGGCTAGTGTCGACTCGATGTGCTGAACATTGCCTCTCTGTTCTGTAATAATATTGTGATTCTATGATTGTTGTGCACATACACATCTCCACGTTTCTGGTATGATTTGCTAGCAAAGATGAACTGGGGCTCAATACTCATATAATTAGGTCCTGTGGTGATCTTCTCTTGTTAGGCAGTCCCTCGAGGGTTTGGAATGACTTGCTTCCACTTCAGTTCAGTGATTCCTGAAGTGTCTGATGAGGTCTGTGTGGGAAACACAGGCTCTATCATGAGTAAGGTAGGTGATGATTGACAAGCTGGCTGGATGGGTAGGTGGCTCCTTTCATTTTTCAAGTAGGACGTCTGTGTGCTTTTGCAAAGGTTCTTGAAGTTCTTGATGCCATCCCAAGGAGTGTTTCTCCACTTCAACTGATCTTATTCCAAGGATTCCTATGAGTTATTATAATAATATTCAAACCCTCTTACCTGTACCACCTATCACTTGTCAGATTTTCGCCACCATCTCCTATCAATCTGAGAAGGGTCCTGGCCCAAAACATCACCTGACAATTCCCTCCACAGATGCTGCCTAACCCAGCACTTTCTTTTCTTTGCAAGATTCCAGCATCTGCAGTTCCTTTTGTCACCGTAAAAGGGTTATATTTTGTACTTCCTTGGTGAGTCAACAATCTTTTGACTGTAGATAGACACAAAAAGCTGGAGTAACACAGCGGGTCAGACAGCATCTCTGGAGAAAAGGATCCTTCTTTGCACCCGAAACGTCTCCTTTTCCTTTTGCTCAGAGATGCTGTCAGACCTGCTGAGTTACTCCAGCATTTTGTGTCTATCTCCAGTTTAAACGAGCATCTGCAGTTCCTTCTTACACGTCTTTTGACTGTCCATTCCTTCATTGGCAGCATAGTCACACGAGTAAAAGATGCAGCTTAATGAGTTTGGGAGAAATATGAAGTGCGGTGTGAAAAGCAGGTTGCGAGGGAGTTAATTAAATAACTCCTAAAGGCTTTGCTCTAAAGACGAGGGATCAGGTTGAACAGGAAGCTTCCACGAGGGAATCATTATTAAGCTCTGCAGACACCATGGGCAAAATTAGTGGAGAAAGGATCATTTAAAGCTGAAGGGCTATAAAAAAAATGACAAAACTGAATATTAAGCATGAGGGAAAGTTCCATTTGTTTGCATCACAAGCGTGAATGAATAATTAAAGAAATATTTTCCAGCAACATATCATATTATCTGTTTCAAACAGGCTTATCTCTCACTCTTTTCACATATTTTGACATATTCCTCATTATGAATCAAAAACAAAATTCTTCACTGCATTTTCTCTCTCCTTACAATTTGGTGTCATTTGCAAATTTTAGAATTTGTTTCTGATTTTGTTTAAGTTTTTATGGAAGCAACAGTCCCAGCACCAATCCTTGTGACGCACCACCACCCCAACATGTCACCAATCTCCTTTTTGTTTTGCAAACATCTTACTAACTGTTCTGCTAGTTGTACCTGACAGTCATCAATCTACAACGATGTATCTTATCAAAGGCCTTTTGGGAAACATACTAAATTTATAGCATTGCAATTTTCAAACATTTCTAATGTTACTTCAAAGAATTCAATAAAGCATGACCTTTCCATTTGGAATCCATGCTGACTAATCTTTATTATGTGCAGGAAGGAACTGCAGATATTGGATTACGCTGAAGATAGACACCAAAAGCTGGAGTAACGCAGCGGGTCAGGCAGCATTTCTGGAGAAAAGGAATAGGTGACGTTTCGGGTCGAGACCCTTCTTCAAAGATGTGTTCAGTTTGTGATTTTTTTTCTATTACATGTCTGCATAAGGATTCCACTGTCTTTCTGATAATCAACATTAAATTAAGTAGGCTATAGTTCTAAAAACATGTCCTATTTCCCCCTGTAAGTATCGAGACTAGATTAGCTGTAAATCCCTCAGAATGATATGTAGAACACAGAGTGCTGGAGTAACTCAGCGGGTCAGACAGCATCTCCGAAGGACATGGATAGGTGACATTTTGGGCCAGGACCCTTCTTAAGGCTGTTGGAGCAGGACAGGGAGAGAAGGAATAGAGGTGTGGGTGACGTCTGGCAACTGATAACAAGT
The DNA here is from genome assembly GCF_010909765.2 of Amblyraja radiata. Taxonomy (NCBI): domain Eukaryota; kingdom Metazoa; phylum Chordata; class Chondrichthyes; order Rajiformes; family Rajidae; genus Amblyraja; species Amblyraja radiata. Next base: position 50,056,682 of record NC_045964.1, on the reverse strand, counting down.
CATTTGCAAGGTTCTGTCCTGCTCCCACCTTTTTTCTAGCTTTCTCCCCCTACTACAATCAGTCTGAAGAACATCCTGATCTGAAACATCACTTTTTCCATATCCTCCATAGATGGTCATCACTTTGTGTTCTACGCCAGATTCCAGTTCCTGTGTCCCCATAATCACATTGCATTTTCTAATGAAAGGTTGCATATAGTTGCAATAGTTCTCCCTGTCTTCTTTTGTTATGTGTAGATGGGATTCGTCTGGATCTGCATTATTACCTCAATGTGTTTTATTCATTTATTAATTATCCCCTTCCCACCACACGCACACTTTCGATCTCACTCCCTTTTGTTCTCTTCTGATCCCATGTTCACAGTTCCACAAATGGTAAATGTAGCTGTGAAGACACCATGCAAGTTAATCAATGAACGTGCACATACCCACAGCTATAATGGGTCCTATCCTGTCCACGATTTACAAATTTGTCCTTGTTGTTTGTGAGTTTATTGAGGGTATTCTTTTGTTGGCCAACCTCTGTTCTCCATTGTGTTTTACCAATTGTCTCTCTACTTTTTTAAAACCTTATCTTAATTGCCGAATAGTTTCATTTCACCTCCAAATTGCTGATCTTTCCAGTATGTTCCCGCATCCATTAACTTATTTGTCCTTTGATTAGTCCCTTCCCCAGATAATTATTATTCTTTCTGGTTAATACGCAGAAAAGAATGTTCCGGAGAATGACCTTGGGCATTAAACATTAACTCTGTTTGTCTTCTACAGGTGCTGTCTGACCTGGCATTTTTTGTTTTTATTTCAGTATTGAAGTTGCTATTATTTTGATTTTTGTAAACAGTAAAGATTGGAAATACTCAGAACGTCAGGCACCATCTGTCCATGGATCAATTGTTAATGGTTCACGTTAATAACCTTTGACTTATTACTACTACAACTGTTGCTATTACTACTCCTACCACTATTACTACCACTACTACTACTACTACCACTATTACTACTACCACCACTACTACTACTACTACCAGTACTACTCCTACCAGGATGGCTCCTCCTACGTGGAGGAGGAGCCATCTTGGAGGAACGGCTGCTAACCAGCAGCCGTCCGTTAAACTCGCTTTTAAAAAAAAGTTTTTAGTTAGTCCTGTCTCGTCCGTTTGGAGAAATTGACTTTTTAATGTGGGGGCTGGGGGTAATTTTATTTCTAGGTCCCTACCTGGTCGGTGAGGCAGCTTTTTCTCCGGGCTGCCCGTCGACCCGTCCTCGTGGCCTACCAGCGGGCTTGGAGCGCCGTTTCCTGGCGGGGACCGCCCAGCACCTCGGCCTCGGTGGCGGCACAGCGCTGGAGCGCTATCGTGGAGCGGAGCGGGCGATGCCTTGCCTGGGTCGCCGCGCTGGATCGACGCGCTGGTGCTCTGGTGAGCTGGACCGCCGTGTTCAACACCTCCGGGCTGCGGGTCTGCGGAGCGGGCGGCGCCGTTTTCAACATCGGGAGCTTGGGAGCTCCAAACCGGCGCGGCCTTGTCGGCTTCGGAAGCCGCGGTCTCCAGCTAGATAGCGGCTGTTCCAGGTGGCCCAGCCGCTGAGAGGACTCTCCCGACGCCGGGGCAAGACCACCCGGTGAGAACGGCCATGAACATCGGGCCTCCGTAGAGGCAATTGCGGTGGCCTCAATAGGCCTGACTATGGGGTGAACTTGGGATAGGGACTGGACATTGTGCCTTCCCCCACAGTGGTGTCCATTGTGGGGGGATGATTTTTTGTCTGTAAGGTAATCCTGTTAGTCTTTGTCCAAGATGGCTGCCGTGAAGGGAGAGTGGACGCTGGTGCGCTTTAGCTGCCGCTGCTCTCTCTTCACATTGTGTTTTTGATTTTTGTTTTTGGACTGAATTCTGTTTTTAATTTGTGTTTCTGTGATGTCTTTATTATTTATTTTATTCTGATTATATGTTTATATTTCCTGTTAACCTATGTAAGGTGTCCTTGAGATGTCTGAAAGGTGTCCAATAAATAACATTTATTATTATTATTATTACCACCACTACTACCACTACCACTACTACTACCACTACTACCACCACCACTACTACTACCACTACTGCTACTACCACCACTACTACTACTACCACTACCACTACTACCACCATGGAGATAACAAGATTATTGGAAAGACAAAGGAAGGAACCGAGCCTCAGCAGACGGCGGTAAACAGCCCAGCAGCAACACAATCACCATCATGGATGACCCATCCATCAGGACAATGGGAGCCCATCCCAGTGTGATGGGATAACTGATCAGGCTGATCATGACATCAGCAAACCCCTTATCATCGGAAGCCTATTGTTCATGCCAGATCAAAACTGGGAATCATCGAAAGACCCTTTTGTCCAGAGGACCACCTGGGGGGTTTCAAGGGAGAAACTTGGGTATAAAAAGCAGGAGTCAAGCCAGAACTTGTTCTCTTTCCTGCTCTGTTGGACGGCCCCTGACCCTGCAAACGATCTAGCTGTAAGTACCCCAGTAACCTGGTGAAGTTCCCGAAATAGGATAGAGGTTGAGGGAAGAAGGGGAAAGGGGGTGTACTTGTGTAAAGTAAGTTTTACGACGTGCCCGATAATTTTCCTTCCATAGTCTTAGTTTAAAGCATAAGTTAAGCCACGTATTATGTAGTGTTGGTGAGATTCGATTTCTCATTGTTTAATAAAGCCTGTAAATTTTAGACTTGCTTTGAGTCCGTCTTGGTTTCTGTTTTCTCTCATCAGCACGCTCTGGTCAAGTCAACCTTTTATCATATCCCACCATAATTCCGAGGTCTAGAACCCAGGGGAACCCCTTTGTTTTGTATTGTCTCTTGGGAACCGCTCGAGTGGAGTGGTGGCCGTTTGACCCACCGACAAGGGAGAGAATCACTCGGGCAGTTGGGCCCAAAGGGGAGTAAAGGGAACCAAAACCCCTACACTACTACAACTACTACCACTACTACTACTACCACTACCACTACTACCACCACTACTACCACTACTACCACTAGTACTACTACTTTTATTACTACTACTACTACTACTACTACTACTAATATTACTACTACTACTACTACCACCACTACTACCACTACTACCACTGCTACCACTACTACTACTACAACTACTACTATTACCACCAACCACTACCACTACTACTACTACCACCACTACTACCACTACTCCACTACTACTACAGTACTACTACTATTACTACTACTACTACTACTACTATTATTACTACTATTACTACTACCACTACTGCCACTACTGCCACTTCTACTACTACTACTACCACTACTACTACTACTACTGCTGCTACTACTACTCCTACTACTACTACTACTCCTACTACTACTATTACTACAACCACTACTACTACAACTACTAATGATAATAATACTATAATAGAATTATTATAGAATATTTATCCACTCTCACATTTTAGTTTAGTATCTCACCTGGATGACATTCCCAGGTTCCAAAAGCAGGAACCTGCTAAGAATCATGTTCTTTGGAATATTTAATTATGTTGATTAAGTAGTTCAATCTTAAATTTCATTTCTAATCAAGTATTTATTCAGCTTCTTTTAAAATGATGATCAAAATAGCATCACTTGCTCTTGATAATGGCCAGTTCCACATTATCACTTACACTGTGGGTGCAAATGTCAACTAATCTTGATTGAGGTTTGTTAATTTTGAAGGCAATGAGACTAGAACTGCACATGATATTCTAATTGTGGCCTCACCAATGATCCGTGCAAGGTTAGAATAAATTATTTCCATTTTTAATCATATGCCCTTGAGACATACACGGTACTAGAGCTGCACTGGCTATATTAAAACTGTATAAATCAAAATTTCAAAGTTTTAATGCCATCTATTTTTTATTCCTATTTCCATTTAACCAACCTTAGTGCCAGGGAATTGCAATGGATAACTTTTATTATCCCATATGAAAATATTGCAGATGCTGGAAAATTAAAAAAAGAGTGCTTTCAAACCTCAGCAAGTTAGACAGTATCTGTGAAGTGGCAAACAGTGTTAAGCTTATAGCTTGTTGATCACATCAGGATGCTGGCTTTGTTTTTATTAAATGTATATAATGCTGGTATACAAAAGAAGACACACAGTGCTGGAGTAACTCAATGGATCTGGCACTACAAACCTACCACCCCCCACAGTTATCTGGACCACAATTCCTCTCACCCTGCCTCTTGCTAAGATGTTATCCAACTACTCTCAATTTCTCCACCTCTACCATATCTACTCCCAATATGAGGCTTTCCATTCTAGGACATCCGACATGTCCTCGTTCTTTAGTAAATGTGGTTTCCCCCTGCTGTAATAGATGGACCCCTCAACTGAGACCCCCTATGTCCGTAGTTATGCTTTCACTCCCCTTGCCCTCCAGACAGAACATGGATAGAGTTCACCTGGTCCTCACCTTTCACCCTGCCAGCCTCCGCCTCCAACACATTATCCTCCGACATTTCCATCACCTTAAACATGATCTCAGCATCAGTCACATCTTCCCTTCCCCACCCATTTCCATCTGCTGCAGAGACCACTCCCTGCACAACACCTTGGTTCAAAGAAACATAGAAACAGAGAAAATAGGTGCAGGAGTAGGCCATTTGGCCCTTCGAGCCTGCAACTCCATTCAATATGATCATGGCTAATCATCCAACTCAGTATCCTCTACCTGCCTTCTCTCCATACCCCCTGATCCCTTTTGCCACAAGGGCCACATCTAACTCCCTCTTAAATATAGCCAATGAACTGGCCTCAACTACCTTCTGTGGCAGAGAATTCCAGAGATTCACCACTCTTTGTGTGAAAAATGTTTTTCTCATCTCGGTCCTAAAAGACTTCCCCCTTATCCTTAAACTGTGACCCCTTGTTCTGGACTTCCCCAACATCGGGAACAATCTTCCTGCATCTAGCCTGTCCAACCCCTTAAGAATTTTGTACATTTCTATAAGATCCCCCCTCAATCTTCTAAATTCCAGCGAGTACAAGCCGAGTCTATCCAGTCTTTCTTCATATGAAAGTCCTGCCATCCCAGGAATCAGTCTGGTGAACCTTCTCTGTACTCCCTCTATGGCAAGAATGTCTTTCCTCAGATTAGGAGACCAAAACTGTACGCTATACTCCAGGTGTGGTCTCACCAAGACCCTGTACAACTGCAGTAGAACCTCCCTGCTCTTATACTCAAATTCTTTTGCTATGAATGCTAACATACCATTCGCTTTGTTCACTCGTCTTTCCCACCCAAACCACCCCCTTCCCAACTACTTTCCCCTGCAACTGCGGGATATCATTTGACTTTCCTATTCCTCTGCATGGATAACAAAGCCCTTTGCAGAAATATCCAAACATGGAGTGGGGTTTTGAAATGTGAAAAAAGGCTTGTGTGGCTGATGTCCAAAATTCAGGATTAAGCATTGAAACGTGTTTTGAATAAGTGAATCCTTTTTGGTGAGCAGTACTCTTGCATACACTGACCTGCCATCCTGAAAGGACAATCAACTGCATAGTGTGCCACTGGGAATAAGCAGTTGGTCAATGGGAAGGCTCGATGCAGCAATGGATTTTAATATCTAAAATATCTCGTAGCAATGTCACCTTTGCTATCTTACCTATCTGACAACTCTGGCTATATTTCAGAAGTATCTTGTTAGTTTTAAAGTGTTTTAAGGTATGAGGTTTGAAAGACTATACATAATTCCAATTTTTTTTTAACCTTTGATGTTTTCCTTGGATTATTTTTCTTTTCTTTGATATAGTTCTGTCAATAATAATGAAGACACATGTCCCTCATTCATCTAATGAGAACATTGTTGGGGAAGACCAGCTCTGGTTGGAATAAGTTAAAGTTTGGGATAAAATTATGCATTTAAATAATTATTATTTAATTTCTTTGATTTGGTTATGGAACAAAAAACACACTTTCTGTTTAAGTTCCAAATGTACATTTGATGACTCCATCATTCATTAGTGTATAACAAAGTGCTGGAGTAAGTCAGCGGGTCAGACAGCTTTGCTGGAGCAAATGGATAGGTGACGTTCTGGGTCAGAACCCTTTTTCGCAGAGTGGAAATGTAAAAGATTAAAAGACGTACAGTGAGAGATTGAACGTTTAATAGAGATGTGTGACGCAAGACTTTTACACAGATAGTGGTAGGTGGCTGGAACGCATGGCTGGGGGGGGGAGGGGGGGTAGGGGTGTGTGGATGGGGGTGCTGGTTGTGGAAGCAGGTATGATAATTATGTTAATACAATACAATACCGTTTATTGTTATTTGAACCTCAAATGAAGTTCAAATGAAATTTGGTTTCTGCAGTCATACAAAAAAAAACCCAAGACACACAATTAACACAATTTACACAGACATCCATCACAGTGAATCTCCTCCTCGCTGTGATGGAAGGCAAAGTCATTTGGAAGGCAATTGTCTCTCCCCTGTTTTCCATTCTTCTCCCAATGTTAAAGCCCCTGGCGGGTGATGGCAAGTCCCACGGCCGTTAAAGCCGCGCCGGGCGATGTAAGGCCACGCTCTGGGTCATTTTCAACCCCGCATTTCGGGTGGGAGAAGTTGCCGTTGCGGGAGCTCCGAAAAGCGGTCTCCCACAAGGGACCCACGAGCTCCCGAAGTCACCGTCCATCGGGCCTGTGGCTGGAGCCTCTGAAGCTCCGAAGTCGGGTCGCAGCCGCGCGCCACCATAGCTTTTAACAAGACATTAAGACAGGCACATGAGCATGCAGGGAATGAGGGTACTCAACCATATGCAGGTATTTGGGGTTAGTTTAATTTGGCATCATATTCAACACAGATATTGTGAGCTGAACAGCTTGATCCTGTGCTGTACTGTATTGTTCTATGCTTAAGTCACAGCCAAATATAAAATTATTAATATAACAATAGGGCAGTTTTCACTTTCAATTTTCTCCAGAAATGCTGCCTGACCCGTTGTGTTACTCCAGCATTTTGCGTCTATCTGGCAGTGTTCAACTTCCCAAATATTAGCAGGGATTGCTTCAGTAAAAAAGATCTAGAATGGGTAGAAATTTCAAAATGCATCCAGAGAACTTTCCATGCCACTGCATCAAGAGTTGTACTGCAGTAGGGGCAGTGCTGAATCTAAACTGTGCGGATGTAGTCAGCAAGAGGGGGGAGTGTCAGTGGAAGAACATTTTGGAGATGGTGACTATAACTATGTAAGTTTATAAGTTGTTATGAATAAGGACAAGGGCAGACTGGAAATTATACTTCTAATTAGGGAAAGGTTGATTGATGGATATGATTGATTAATTGATTGAAAGATACAACATGGAAACAGGCCCTATGGTTCACAGAGACCATGCCAACCATCAATCGCCTGTTCACACCGGCTGAATGTTATCCCTCTTTTGCATCCACTCCCTATGCACTTGGGGAAATTTACAAAAGCCAATTAATCTACAAACCCACACACCTTTGGGATGTGAGAGGAAACTTGCACCCATAGAAAACTCATGCCGTCACAGGGAGAATGTGCAAACTCCACACAGACAGCACTCGAGGTCAGGATCGAACCCAGGTCTCTGGCGCTGTGAGGCAGCAACTCTACCAGTCAGAGACCTAGGTTTCATCATGACTATGCGCGCTGTCTGTACGGAGTTTGCACGTTCTCCCCGTGACTGTGTGGGTTATCCTTGGGTACTCGGGTTTCCTCCTATACCCCAAAGACATACAGGTTTGTTTGTAGATTAATTGGCTTTGGTAGAAGTGGCAAATTGTCACTAGTGTGGGATAGTGTTAATGTATGGGGCTCGCTGGTCAGTACAGACTCAGTGGGCCTAAGGGCCTGTTTCCATGCTGTAAATGTAAAATTAAATCTAAACCTGTTTCAATGTAATGTGACTCTAATACAGAAAGAATGACAGTAAGTTGTCGGGAATAAATTCCAAAGTTTAAATACATTACAGCTGAAATCGTAGATTCTTGAATGGAAGTGATAAAAGTCCAGATTTTATGATGACTGTGCCACACACGGAATCCTGAAGTCTTTCGGAATGGAGAAGATTGCAGAGATTGAAACGAGAGATGCCTGGATAGATTTGAACAAGAAATGAGAGTTCTTCCTTGGGGGGCGGAGTGGCGCAGCTGGTAGAGCTGCTGCTTCGCGTTGGCAGAGACCAGTATTCGATCCCGACCCCGGCTCGTGTCTGTGTGAAGTTTGCACATTCTTGCTGTGACCACACGGGTTTCATCTGGGTGCTCTGGTTTCCTCCCACATCCCCAAGGCATGCGGGTTCGGGGGTTAATTGGTCTCTGTAAATTGTCCCTGGTGTGTCGGGAGTAAATGAGAAAATGGGATAATGTAGAATTTGTTTGAACAGGTGAGCAAAAGTTGATGTGGACTCGATGGGCTGAAGGGTCCCATTTTCATGTGGTATTTCTAAACTAAACTAAACTATACTTGGCTGGAAACTATTGTCGATGAGGCTGCACAGGGATGTAGGATGAATTGGATACTGGTTATAGGTTCCAGATGTTTTGATGAGGCGGCATGGTGAGAAACTAACCAGCTCAGCACTGGAATAGATGAGTCCAAAGATTTCAAAGACACGGATAAAGTGTAGGGTAGTTCATTACACTATGCACGAAGTTGTGCTGTTTTAGCATGCAAAAATGTCCAATGCAAATCAGAAATTTGTTAAGCTTAAATTTTATTGAACTAACACCTACACTTCCTGTCACGAGGGTCTCTCTTGTGGAGAGAGAATGCCACATCAAGAAAATCTACATTTTATTGATGTTCTTATTGAATCACAGCATCAGATAGGCCGTTTGGCGAGCAACCCCTGTTGATCATCAACCATCCACTTACTCTAATCCTACTCTGGTCCTACATATGAAGACAATCATGGTTGTTTCAGTCTTCTCCATTAGAGACTGAGGATGATATGAATGTTGTGCTGGGAAACTGAGCTCCGTACCACCCATATCAAGTTAGTAAGCTCTGGAGCAGCAACTCTGTAACATAATGCTCATCATATAATAATCAATGCACATATCAGTTCAAATGCTGAGCACACTGGCAAAGTGACAGTGATATGGAAATGTAATGTAGACGCCCTTTCTAATCATCTGCACTTGGTTCAAATCCCAATGGAGTGGCTGCACATTTTTAATTCAATGAATGGAATACAACTGGAATGTAAAAAGCCTACAGTTGTAATGCTGACCATAGGTTGTTAGAAAAATGTATTTTGTGTGGAAGAAATCTATCATCAGTACCCAGGCTGGGGTTCATGTTACTCCAGAATCTCGCAATGCAGCTGACACCTCCATGTCCTCTGAAATGGGCAGTAAATTATTTAGTGCCAAATCGCCCGAACGTGGACTGCAAAGGTTTCAGGAGGTGGGTAATTTCACCCCCACAGTAGCAATTAGAGAAAAGCAATAAATGCTGACCTTGTCAATGACACATTGGAATAAATACATAAAATATAGATGTGGTATATTTTAAATATCCGCAATGCATGTTTTAATTGTGCTTTTAATCAAAAGTATGTTTTTAGATTAACATGATGAACAGGAATAAAGGAATTAAAGACGTCAGCATTTCTTGTAGCTATTTAAAGTTGATAAAACTGAGGAATTTTTAGTGTTCTGGAATAATACCAGTGGAGATGAAATCTCAATTGGATTCAACCTTGAACTTGTTAGGATACTGAGGGCAGGTTTATTGACAGGTGTGAATGATAAATGGACTATTCAGGCTCTAGCAAACTAATATTTTGAATTGCTTTTGACTTTTGTATGTTAATTCTGCACTGTTCCAGATGATTGTTCATTTGCAAATTTTAGCATTAAAATTGACTTCCTAATAAAAGCTCCACGCCAATATAAATATGTTTGAGATTAACATTTGATATTGGCAGGGAGGGGTGATTACTTTGAGCCATTCTTTTGCCTCTCCACTGTCTTAAAATTTTTAAGAGATTTGGCATGTCACTAAATATTCCAACAAACTTAGTCATAGAGTCATATTGCACGGAAACAGGCCCGAACTAGGTCTCAATCTGAAACGTCACCCATTCCTTCTATCCAGAGAAGCTGCCTGTCCCGCTGAGGTAGTCCAGCATTTTGTATCTATCTTTGATGAAAATAAGCCCTTCAACTTAAGTTATCCATGCTAACTAAGATGTACTGCAGAGAATATCCTGACTGGTTACATCATGATCTGTTACAGCAATTCCAAATGCACAGGAATGCAAGGCTGCAAAGAGTGGTGGTTTCTGCCCTGTCCATCACAGGCACAGCCCTCCTCACTGTCAAAAGCATTTATATGAAGTGCTGCCTCAAAAAGGTGGCATTTATCATCTAGGACACTAACCATCTGGACTATACCCTCTTCTTGCTGTACTTTTGGCAGGAGGTATAGATGCCTGAAGTCACACTCCACAGCAACTTTCCTACAACCAGCAGGCTCATGAACCAACATGCATAACCCAGTCTGAAAAAGGGTCTCGACCCAAAAGGTCACCCATTCATTCTATCCAGAGATGCTGCCTGTTCCGCTGATGTTACTCCAGCATTTTAAGTCTATCTTCGGTGTAATCCAGCATCTGTACTTCCTTCCCATGCATAACCCTAATCCTACCGTGTAAACGGAACAATATCCACCACCTATTACACAACGTGTTTAAGAAGGAACTGCAGATGCTGGAAAATTGAAGGCAGACAAAAGTGCTGGAGAAACTCAGCGGGTGCAGCAGCATCTATGGAGCGAAACAAATAGGCAACGTTTCAGTCGAAACCCTTCTTCAGTCTGATGAGAGCTAAGGCACCTCTGCCTTAGCTCTTGTGTATGCCCCAGCTGAGTTCTGCGCACCTGTATGGAGTAGAAGTAGACATAATAGTCTGGTAGACATGAGCCTGAACAGCACCTTGCGAACCATCACTGGGTGCCTTCAGCCTACTCCAGTCGAGCAACTCCCTATACTCCCATTCCGCCTGCTGGGTCCATGGCACTATCTCGTCGTGCCATGGACCCAGATCACCTCCTCCATCAGGCTATCAGCAGAGAGCAGAGGCCACCCCGACTGAAGTCCCGTCACCCCTTTGCCGCACATGGAAAACAATTCCTAGCATCCATCAAGCCAACTGAGACAAAACCACATTGGATGGCCACCAAATGGACACAGGAGTGGAAGGCAGCCTCATCACCATTACACAGCAACATCTCTTCACCAGATAAAAGCTGTCCAGGGTCTGACCTCCCCAGAGGAGCATGGGTGAAGCTCAACAGACTTCGTACTGGAGTTGGGCGTTTCAATGCCAGCATGTGGAGATGGGGGCTCCGCCAGAGCCCAGCCTGTGAATGCAGAGCAGAACAACAGACAGCCAACCATGACATCTCTGGGTGCCTGTTCAACTACCCACCAAATGGAGCTCAGGGCCTGGCAGACATTGACGCAGAGACAACAACCTGGCTGCTCAACACCCGGCTTGAGATCTAACTATTCCTTTGGTTTATGTTTCATTCGCAAGAAGAAGAAGACTAATCTACTGATAGATTCCCAAAGTTTTTCAGTAGCAAACGTACAGAGCAGTGGATCAGGTGAAAGGTTCAAAGGTCAGCACTGGGATCATAGCAATAATGATGTGATCTCTGGATTAGATTAGATTAAACTTTATTAATCCCCTTATTCAGGGGAAATTCTGATGTCCTTGCAGCACACTAATAAAAATACAACATAGCATTCAAAAAGAAGTTCAACACAAAAACATCCCCCCACAGTGATTCCCACTGTGGGGGAAGGCACAAAGTCCAGTCCCCATCCTCTTGTCCACCCAAAGTCGGGCCTATTGAGGCCTCCACAGTCACCGCCACGGCGCCCGATGTTCTCGCCGGGTGATGGTGCTCCGGCGTCGGGAGAACCCCCAGTGGCTTGGGGTGCCAGGAACGGCCGCCTACCCACCGGAGACCGCGGCTTCCAAGCCAACAGACCGCGCCGGACGGAGCTCCGCACACTGGCGATCTCAGCAAGATCCCAGGCTCCGGGATGTAACGTTCAGCGTCGCAGCTGGCCGCTCCACAGAACCGCGGCTCCACAGTGTTCTTATCGGCGGTCCCAGCATACTGGAGTTCCAGCGCGGCGACCCAGGAAAGGCATCGCCCGCTCCACGACAGCGCTCCAGCGCTGCGCCGCCGCCAAAGCCGATGTTCTGCGCCGCCGCCAAAGCCGATGTTCTGGCCAGGTCCCCTCAGGGAAACGTCGCTCCAGGACCCGCTGGTAGGCCGCGAGGACAGGTCGAAGACGATGCTCGGAGGAAGGCAACCCCTCCGACCAGGTAGGGACTCGAAAAGCAGTTTCCCCCTTCCCCCCCACCACCCCCCACACATAAAAAGATTAGGCCCCCTGACTACACACTCAACGTACTAAAATAATAAAAAAGAAGGGAAAAAAAACGGACAGCTGCAGGACAGGCAGCCGTTCAGGACAGCGCCTCCTCCGGATAGCCTAGATCCTAACTTTCAGGTACTTTTGAAATGTTGAAAATAAATTGTAGAGCTCACATGGCTGAGGTTCCTGCAGCGCAATGAGATGTCTGTCAGGGAATGCCGCTGACAGGCACATGTCAGAATGCAGGAGAGACAGAGTGCAGTTCAGTGCAGCCAATGCACGGGCTCTGTGTGGAAAGGACCAAAATTTGGGGTCCCTCTGCTGCTGGACATTGTGGGGCTGAATCCACAATGCTGGGGCATACACAAGAGCTAAGGCAGATGGACTGGCTCCCCAACCTGTTCCTGCCAGGCGGCGAATGAGGCCACTATGTGCCATGACCTTGTCGCTGAGACCAGCCAGGTGTTGACGAAATGTAAGCCGAGGTAAGTGGGTGTTTGTTGGAAGTCCAAGCGCCTGTTGTTAACAAAGTAGATTAGTGATACATAAGTATTAGTAGCTGACTTTGTTTTTTTTTCTATTTCAAATTTTTTGTCGAAGGTGTGTCCAGTTGTCGTTTTTTTGGTGACCTGTTACGACTATGACTGTTGCCAGCAGTCACCTAAAAATAGCCTAAGTGGGACAGGCCCATATCTTACCAGTTTTTTCACATTGGTTTCAGGGACAATTCATTCATAGAGTCATACAGCATGTAAACAGGTTCAACTCGTCTATGCCGACCAAAATGCCCCATCTAAACTAATCCAATTTGCCCGTGTTTGCTGTAAAGGGCCTGTCCCACTTTCACGACCTAATTCATGACCTCTGCCGTGTTTGCCCTCAACTCGTACTCGCAGCATGGTCGTCACGAGATCGTAGATGGTCGTCACGAGATCGTAGGAGCTCGTAGGAGGTCGTAGAGAGAAGAAGAGAGAAGGTGGGAGACAGTGAGAACGGGAGGGAAGCATGGAATGCCAACGTCCCCGGGTGTTGTACCTCTTGTGAACAGGTTCACCCACTTAGAAGCTGTCGGGACAGAAGAGGTGTTTACACTGGGCAGCGGACTGGCTTGTGATGCGAATAGGGCTGTTGAGCCAAAACCAAAAAGGCCTAAGGCAGGCAACGCCATTGTAGTAGGAGACTCCATTGTGAGAGGTACGGACAGGGGTTTCTGCGGCAACAGACGGGATGCGAGGATGGTGTGCTGCCTTCCTGGTGCCAGGATCCAGGATGTCACGGACAGAGTGCAGAAAATCCTCAAGGGCGAAGGTGAACATCCGGAAGTGGTAGTGCATGTCGGCACAAACGATGTCGGAAAGAAGGGGATGAATATTCTGCAGCGTGACTTTAGAGAGCTCGGAAAAATGATGAAAAGCAGGACCTCCAGGGTTGTTATCTCCGGTTTGCTTCCAGTTCCTCGTACTGGCGAGAGCAGGAACAGGGAGATACGGGACCTGAACGTGTGGCTGAGGAACTGGTGCACGGGGCAGGGATTTAGATTCTTAGATCACTGGGATCTGTTTTGGGGTAAGGGGGAACTGTACAAAAGGGACGGATTGCATCTTAACAGGTGTGGGACTAGCATTCTGGCAGGCAGGTTTGCCACTGCTACACGGGTGGTTTTAAACTGAATAAGGGGGGTGGGGTGTCGAATGGGCTAGTGGAGGATGGAGTTAAAGGGAAAGGGTTTCTTAAATGTGTGAGCGTAGAGACAGAGGGGTGTAAAATGAGGGTAGAAGCAATAGGTAGCAAGGTGAAAAGTAAAAGTGGCAGGCCGGAAAATCCAGGGCAAAAATCAAAAAGGGCTACTTTTCAACAAAATTGTATAAGGGGTAAGAGTGTTGTAAAAACAAGCCTGAAGGCTTTGTGTCTCAATGCAAGGAGCATTCGCAATAAGGTGGATGAGTTGAATGTGCAGATAGCTATTAATGACTATGATATAGTTGGGATCACGGAGACATGGCTCCAGGGTGACCAAGGCTGGGAGCTGAACATCCAGGGATATTCAATATTCAGGAGGGATAGAGAGAAAGGAAAAGGAGGTGGGGTAGCGTTGCTGATTAGAGAGGAGATTAACGCAATGGAAAGGAAGGACATTAGTTTGCAGGATGTGGAATCGGTATGGGTAGAGCTGCGAAACACTAAGGGGCAGAAAACGCTGGTGGGTGTTGTGTACAGGCCACCTAACAGTAGTAGTGAAGTTGGAGATGGTATCAAACAGGAAATTAGAAATGCGTGCGACAAAGGCAAAACCGTTATAATGGGTGACTTCAATCTACATATAGATTGGGTGAATCAAATTGGCAGGGGTGCTGAGGAAGAGGATTTTTTGGAATGTATGCGGGATAGTTATCTAAATCAACATGTAGAGGAACCAACGAGAGAGCAGGCTATTTTAGACTGGGTATTGAGTAATGAGGAAGGGTTAGTTAGCAGTCTTGTTGTACGTGCCCCCTTGGGCAAGAGTGACCATAATATGGTTGAGTTCTTCATTAGGATGGAGAGTGACATTGTTAATTCAGAAACAATGGTTCTGAACTTAAAGAAAGGTAACTTTGAGGGTATGAGACGTGAATTGGCCAAGATTGACTGGCAATTAATTCTAAAAGGGTTGACGGTGGATATGCAATGGAAGACATTTAAAGACTGCATGGATGAACTACAAAAATTGTTCATCCCAGTTTGGCAAAAGAATAAATCAGGGATGGTAGTGCATCCGTGGATAACAAGGGAAATGAGGGATAGTATCAAAGCGAAGGATGATGCGTACAAATTAGCCAGAAAAAGCAGCATACCGGAGGACTGGGAGAAATTCAGAGACCAGCAGAGGAGGACAAAGGGCTTAATTAGGAAAGGAAAAATAGATTATGAAAGAAAACTGGCAGGGAACATAAAAACTGACTGCAAACGTTTTTATAGATATGTGAAAAGAAAGAGATTAGTTAAAACAAATGTAGGTCCCTTGCAGTCAGAAACGGGTGAGTTGATCATGGGGAACAAGGATATGGCGGACCAATTGAATAACTACTTTGGTTCCGTCTTCACTAAGGAAGACATAAATAATCTGCCGGAAATAGCAGGGGACCGCGGGTCAAAGGAGTTGGAGGAATTGAGTGAAATCCAGGTTAGCCGGGAAGTGGTGTTGGGTAAATTAAATGGATTAAAGGCCGATAAATCCCCAGGGCCAGATAGGCTGCATCCCAGAGTACTTAAGGAAGTAGCTCCAGAAATAGTGGATGCATTAGTAATAATCTTTCAAAACTCTTTAGATTCTGGAGTAGTTCCTGAGGATTGGCGGGTAGCAAACGTAACCCCACTTTTTAAGAAGGGAGGGAGAGAGAAAACGGGGAATTACAGACCAGTTAGTCTAACATCGGTAGTGGGGAAACTGCTAGAGTCAGTTATTAAAGATGGGATAGCAGCACATTTGGAAAGTGGTGAAATCATTGGACAAAGTCAGCATGGATTTACAAAAGGTAAATCATGCCTGACGAATCTTATAGAATTTTTCGAGGATGTAACTAGTAGCGTGGATAGGGGAGAACCAGTGGATGTGGTGTATCTAGACTTCCAGAAGGCTTTCGACAAGGTCCCACATAAGAGATTAGTTTACAAACTTAAAGCACACGGCATTGGGGGTTCGGTATTGATGTGGATAGAGAACTGGCTGGCAAACAGGAAGCAAAGAGTAGGAGTAAACGGGTCCTTTTCACAATGGCAGGCAGTGACTAGTGGGGTACCGCAAGGCTCAGTGCTGGGACCCCAGCTATTTACAATATATATTAATGATCTGGATGAGGGAATTGAAGGCAATATCTCCAAGTTTGCGGATGACACTAAGCTGGGGGGCAGTGTTAGCTGTGAGGAGGATGCTAGGAGACTGCAAGGTGACTTGGATAGGCTGGGTGAGTGGGCAAATGTTTGGCAGATGCAGTATAATGTGGATAAATGTGAGGTTATCCATTTTGGTGGCAAAAACAGGAAAGCAGACTATTATCTAAATGGTGGCCGACTAGGAAAAGGGGAGATGCAGCGAGACCTGGGTGTCATGGTACACCAGTCATTGAAAGTGGGCATGCAGGTGCAGCAGGCAGTGAAGAAAGCGAATGGTATGTTAGCTTTCATAGCAAAAGGATTTGAGTATAGGAGCAGGGAGGTTCTACTGCAGTTGTACAGGGTCTTGGTGAGACCACACCTGGAGTATTGCGTACAGTTTTGGTCTCCAAATCTGAGGAAGGACATTATTGCCATAGAGGGAGTGCAGAGAAGGTTCACCAGACTGATTCCTGGGATGTCAGGACTGTCTTATGAAGAAAGACTGGATAGACTTGGTTTATACTCTCTAGAATTTAGGAGATTGAGAGGGGATCTTATAGAAACTTACAAAATTCTTAAGGGGTTGGACAGGCTAGATGCAGGAAGATTGCTCCCGATGTTGGGGAAGTCCAGGACAAGGGGTCACAGCTTAAGGATAAGGGGGAAATCCTTTAAAACCGAGATGAGAAGAACTTTTTTCACACAGAGAGTGGTGAATCTCTGGAACTCCCTGCCACAGAGGGTAGTCGAGGCCAGTTCATTGGCTATATTTAAGAGGGAGTTAGATGTGGCCCTTGTGGCTAAGGGGATCAGAGGGTATGGAGAGAAGGCAGGTACGGGATACTGAGTTGGATGATCAGCCATGATCATATTGAATGGCGGTGCAGGCTCGAAGGGCCGAATGGCCTACTCCTGCACCTAATTTCTATGTTTCTATGTTTCTATGTAGGTAGGTCGTAGGTTGGTCGTGATGTTAGTCGTAGGTACTCGTGGCATCAAGTAGGTCGGGGCGTTTTTCTAGCCTGATGAAAAATGTCCATGAGTAAAAAAGGTTGTGAATTAGGTTGTGAAAGTGGGACAGGCCCTTTATACGGTAGTACCTGCTTCAACCACCTCCTCTGGCAACTCAATCTATATGCATGCCACCTTCTGAGTGTAAAGATTGTCCCTCAGGTTTATATTAAATCTTGCTCCTTTCACATACATATGTCCTCTTTTTTTTGATTCCCCTACCCTGGATAAAAGTGTCTGTGCATTCAGTGCAAAAAGAATGAAGGCACAGCACACTCTTTCTCTCTTACACACATGCACACATGCATACACAGAAAAATTAGAAATCCACATACACATGGACACATGCATGCACAGACAAATGTGTGTGCATATGTCTATGAATAGCACTCACAAATAGGTACAATAAGGCTCACACACACATAGACACACACCCACACACCCATACCCATACATAAAACCTATACAATCACACAGACATTAACACATGCACACAGATACCTCCACAGCTGCACACATACTGGTAGAAGGGTATTTTCATTAAGTGCATTTTAGTTTCAGAAAACACATAAGTAAAACCATTCTGCACTGAAGTTCCTTGCATTTGGGTATTTCAGTCGATCACCAAAGGAGTTATTTTTATTCAGGTGAACATTTTAGAAAAAAACGATGAGTCTAATGGATTCTGCAGTAAATTACTGCTTAAATGTCTATAGTTTTGTTAAAAATATGAAGGAGAAAATTCAGGGTACTTTTATTTCTATTTGTTGAACACGAATGTGGAAATAGTAACCATCTTAACTAGGAGAGGTAGCCTGTATCGCAATAGTAAAAGCACTTCAAAAATAACTTTATTAGCTGTGAAGTGACTTGTAACATCCTAAGGACATGAAAGGTGTGATTGTAAATGCAACATTCATCTTTCATTATCTGTGATAACAGTGAACGCTGCGCTCTCAGTGCTTTAGCGTTTCCCTACTAAAGCAGAAGCATTTCATGCTGAGTCTTTAAGAAATGCCAGTGTCATCAGTGTGAACACAAGCTGGCAAGCATCTGTTCTTACCAACACTTACCTTGAATGATGGCATCTGGTTAAAGACCCCATCGGCCATATTCAATAAGCACTACTGCATCATTTGCTTGATTCATTCCTTACACAGTTTTCTCCATATTTAGCTCTGTACCACATGACCTTCAATTATTAACTGTGCTGAATTACTTCCGAAATGGCATTTGAGGTGCAGATTATGTGGGACGCTGGGTTTATGAAGCAAGCATAAGACCATTAGGCATAGGAGCAGAATTATGCCATTCAGCCCATCGAGTCTACTCTGCCATTTAACCGCAGCTGATTTATTGTTCACTCTCAACCCCATTCTCCTGCCTTCTCCTCGAAACCTTTAACACCCTTACTAATCAAGAACCTATCCATTTCTGCTTTTAATAACTCAATGCCTTGGCCTCCAGTGATTCATCACCCTCTGGCTAAAGAAAATTCTCCTTGTCTCCAATCTAAAGGTACATCCTTTTATTCTGAGGCTGTGCCCTCTGGTTCTAGACACTCCCATCACTGGGAACATACTTTCCATGTCCACTCTATCTAGGCCTTTAATTATCCGATAGATTTCAATGAGATCCCCCTTCATACTTCTAAACTCTGCCAAAATTGTGCAAAGCCAATAGATCTTGAAAATAATTATGATATGTGCTTGCTAATGTATTTTCATAACTTCAGGTGAGAATACATTCAGCTGTAGCTTACCCCACCTTGAATTCATAGGATTATTATTAGCTTTATTTGGTGATTGATGTTTATTGGTTTTTGCTTCAATGCGACCAGGATTGATGCCTTCCAGAGGGTCTAAACTACAGGGTTTATTGTTCCAGTTTCTGGAGTATCTCGCCCTTGGAGAACGAGTGCAAGGCACGTGGACAAGCCATTGAAGGAGGGAGTAAAAGTTCTCAGTGTCCCAGGAGACGAGAATACAGAGAGCAGATATCTGCTGAGATGAGGAGGAGAAGGAGGATCTATCAATCCTTAGGAAGCATGTGAAGGTTTGGAGGGTGCAGAATAAGTGGCTTAGAATGGAAAGGATGGGAGGCTTACATCACAGGAAAATGCTGTAGAAGCTACCAGAGATCCCTTCAGAGCAGAGATGGGCAGCCTGGGTTAGTTGCAGCCAGTTCGGCTACTGTTGAGCTGTCATTGACAGCATCACAACGGCTCCCTTACTATTCGTGCTCCATGCTGCCGACTCTCAGAGGTGGCACCCCAGCAACCCTTGCTGCCTGACCCTCTGAGTTTCTCCAGCACTTTGTATCTATCTTTGATATAAACCAGCGTCTGCAATTCTTTGTTTCGACACTGACTTGAATGACTCCACACTTCCTCTTCCTCCTCGTCCAGCGGAGCTGGTGCCAAGCATTGATCCCTGATAAATTGAAGCATACAGCAGACAGTCAGCAGGGACGCACTCAAAGCATCACCAGGGACACACTGCATGGAGCGCTGCAGTATTCCTTCACAGTGGCTTGGCTGCAGATTAGCCATTGCCACAGCTCCGTGTGCCTTTTGTTCACATTGCTTGTGATGTGGCATTCCCAGTGTATTGGATAATTATAAGAACAAACCCAAATTATGGCAGCTTTAACACAAAGTTGTTCAGTAGCAGCCAGAAACATAAAGAAGTCTGGAAAAACCAAATACAATTTGGATTAAAGTGGATAGGAATCTCCAACTAACTCATATATAGTTAACACACCCTTTAAGTGGCACAGGGAGTGGCTCCATCATGTGAACAAGCACTCAATTGTGTGAGATTTTCAAATGGGGTATCTGTTCATTGAGCATTAAAGGAGCAACTATGTCATCAGATGAGTGTTGCCTGCTGATTGTCACCACAATCTGCATATTTCATACATCTGATGGGGTTAGCACCACATGGGCTATTGCTCTTCATGACATGGTGACCGGAAGACCACATGCCAAAAATGGCCTCCGCACAGCTTGTCCCACTGACTTTACCACACCCCCAGGACACCATTGGTGCTGAGATGTTAATATTTGGAAAATAAGCGAATGGCCTTGTGACAACTCACGCAGATAATTGTTGTGTTCATTCTGGTACCAAACTGCCACAGATGAACTCCTGCCCCTTTAGCACCTTCTGGTGGGCATTAAGGAAACTGAAGAATCTGAAAAGTACACTTCCTGAAACAGATTTTAATACAAAGGCCGCTCCCTACCACGGCTTGAGTATTGGCCACAAAAGTTCATTGTTACAGTTTTGAGACTGGAATACTTTTAACCATCGTGGGCTCATTCATACTTAATAAGTAGCTTTGCAGTACCTAGTTTTCAACATTTGTTTCAATTAAGTTTGATGTTTTACTTCAGTATTGGCTCAAAGTTTACTTTTGCTGTTGTTTCAATGCTTTTGGCAGACATAGATTTTGAGATAGTGGATTTTGAAAAAGTGGTTATTCATGTTTTAGACTCAGATTGGTTTATTGTTATATATACCAGGATGCAATGAAATTCCTTGTTCACAAAAGCTGATAGTGGTGGGGAAGTAGTTGATTCCTCAGTATGGAAATTTGGGGTTTCAATTCCCTGCATATTCCAGAAGGTAGAGAGTGAAATGGCCAAAGGGCAGGCCTCCTTGATGATTCTTTCAATCTTCCAGATGCGACACACCGTGAAAACGACTGGATGGAAGGAAGTGTTGAGCCTGTGATGAATTGGTATCTGCTCACCAGTCATTGTAAGCTCAGGCAGTCTAGCGCAGAGCAGTTGCCATACTAGGCTAAGATACATTAGAATACTCTCCATAGCACTTCTGTAAGAGTTTCACCTAAGAAAGTACATTTGCTGAAACACTTTCTTGGTCACCACATCAGTGTGAATGTACCAGGTGATGTTGCTGCTGATATGGATGCCTTGAACTTGAAACTGTTGACGCTATCTACAACTGTTTTGTTGATGATGACAGGGTTGTGACCAGCCCCTGCTTTCTTGGCTCAACAACAAAGTCTTCAGTCTTGTTGAGACTGCTCAGTTGCTGTTCTGATTCCAAGACACAAGGCTCCCAATCTCTTTCCTGTACTCCGTCTCATCATTGTTGTTTTTTCCGGCAGTGGTACCATCTCTGAATTTAAAGATCAAAACTTCAATACTGTTTCATATTTAATTACAGCAGCATGGAGCATAGACATGGAAAACCAGTACTGTGATATTCACACAAAGGGCAGTGTGTAAGTGTGCTACTTGTGAGTTCCTATCTGAAATGTTAACCTGCCTTTATGCTGCTGCTGATGAACCTACTCAACATGTCACCTTATTTCCCTTTTCACAATGGCACAGTAGTGCTGCTGGAGAGGCTGCTGACTCGTGCTCCAGTGACTCGGATTCAATTCTAACCTCCCATGCTGTCCGTGTGGAGTTTGCATGTTCTCCCTGTGACTAGATAGGTTTCCGCCAGCAGATCAGGTTTCCCCCCCGCCTACTCAATCCATACAGGTTTATCACTCTCAAATGCCTCTACTGTATGGGGGTATTACAGAATCTGGGGGAGTTAATGGAAATATGGGGAGCATAAAATGGGATTCATGTAAATGGGTATGTCAGACTGCATGGACTAGTGGGGCTGAAGAGCCGATTAAGACATTACCATAGACTTTAAAGATACAGCGTGGAAACAAGCCCTTCGACCCACAGAGACCGCGTTGACCAGTGATCACCCTGTTCACTAGCGCTATCCTACACACTAGGGACAATCTACTATTTACAGAAGCCAAGTAACCTACAAACCTGCATGTCTTGGAGTGTGGAAAGAAATAGAGCACCTGGAGAAAACACATGCAGTTACAATGAAAACGTAAAACTCCATACAAACAGCACCCGCAGTCAGGATCAAACCTGGGTTTCTGGAGCAGTAATGCCCCTGTCCCACTTAGGAAACCTGAACGGAAACCTCTGGAGACTTTGCGCCCCGCCCAAGGTTTCCGTGCGGTTCCCGGAGGTTTTTATCAGTCTCACTACCTGCTTCCACTACCTGCAACCTCCGGCAACCACCTGCAACCTCCGGGAACCGCACAGAAACCTTGGGTGGGGCGCAAAGTCTCCAGAGGTTTCCGTTCAGGTTTCCTAAGTGGGACAGGGGCTTAAGGCATCAACTCTACCACTACGTCACCTTGTATTTCTGAGCTGCATGACTATATGAGGATGAGGAAGCTCTGCCCCAGAGCCGTTCTATTATTTAAACCTAATCCCTCAGGTCACTCTGCAAAAGTGACATTTTTAATGTCGCTCTGGCATGCCTAATTTAAATCCATCAATGTTATTTTAATTTGCTTCAATCATTACTTGAGCCACTAAATCAACACCAAGGATATAGCTTACTCGCTACCTCATGACTGTTAATTAGTGAGAATTTTTTAGTATGCACATATATAGCGCACTGGCAAATTAAACTAATTCTCATACTTAAGATTCTTGCTGGATAGATGTCATGCTATTACTTACTATTTTTTTCATTTGTGAAGTTTACAGTGTTGTGGTAACCTCTAAGGAATACATTTCCGCATGGCATAAATTGAGAGGCAAGTGCAAATTTCATTATTGTTTTGCTGCTTCCTGTTTCATGGAGTACTCCCCTGGAGTAAATGGTTTAGCTCTGTTCTTCGACTTGCGTGAAAGCTTTAAGTCTCCCGTCCCTGCACACTGCATATATCATTAGACACAAGCATCCAGGAGATATAACGGAATCAGACAGTGATAGGATGTTGTTTCAGTGTCATTTGATAGAGATGGTGCATAATCATTAGTATCATTCACTGTCATGTTTGAAAGATGTAACTGAATCAGATACTTTGAGGCTGTGACATTATTGCACTGTTACACCAACAACCCTTGGGAGCTTCAATGTTCTCAGCACTTTCATTGCACATCTACCAAACTTCTGATTCATTTAGCCTGCATAATTCCCACTTGCACTTTGCACAAAAAGAGACATGTAATTGAATTGACAGAGATGATCACACAAACACTTCAGAATGATACGTTTATTTCCTTTGTTCTTTTCTAATACATGCCTGGTAAGCTGCATCCTTTTACAATGTGCCTCATTTCAACTCTACATTTGGAACTCAGTCACTTGAGATGAATGTACGCTCCTTTTGCATTGTGTCAGAAACAGACATTTAATCAGCTGCATCTTTACAAACAAAACATCACACTTTTTTAAAACATTTGTTGCCAACAATGGTTTTCTTCCCAGTCAAAGGGAAGCCAGTTTTTTGAGCAAGGTCTCTCCTTTCATTTTAAGACATCAATCCCTGACTTTGATGCCCACAGTCATGTGAACTGAAGGACTGCTCTTTGAAAACGGTTAAAAACAATCAACATTCATGCAGCAATAATGCCTATTTCGACACCTTTGAATTTTCTCGTTTGCCTTTTGCAGTATCTTTAAGTTCCAAAAATGAGCCTTTACTTCTCACTGGGATTCTTGCAAGCCTGTAACATCAGAGCAAATTGGGTGCTCAAGTTAATTTAGTTTTGAATTACTTCACACTATATATAAATGAGATTTGTGGATCAGATCTTTGATGCTTCATTCCCCATATAGATAGAAGATAGATAGATAGAATTTATTGCCACACAACCAGGGTCGGTGGAATTTGGGTTGTCAGCAGCGGTACAATAATAAAGAACACACAACCACAATAAAAATGTAACACAAACATCCACCACAGCATTCATCACTGTGGTGGAAGGCACAAAATTTGGCCAGTCCTCCTCCAATTCCCCCCCGTGGACAGGACCAGAGTCCAGAGTCAGTCCAGGATCGGCTCTTCCTCACCGGAGACCGCGGCTTTAAGTTGGTGTAGGCCGCAGGCCGGCGGTCGAGATTTAAAGTCTCCGCCGCAGCCAGAAGCACCGTAGACTGCAGGGCCGGCGGTCGAAGCTCCCCTCCAGGGGTGATGTTAAGTTCACGCCGGGCCCGCGGTAGAAGTTGGCCGCGGGCCGGCAGTGGTGGCTTCTTCTTCCCCCCCCGGGTCCCCCACGAGGGATCCCAGGCTGTAGACGCCGCGCCAGCTGGAACTCTGCAGACCGCGACTTCAGGCTGCCGGCTGCCGCGGGCTTGCTAAACCGAGCGCTCCCCTCCGGCGAGCCCCAGCGAGAGCTCACCCGCTCCACGCCAAGAGTCCACGCTGCGCCCGCCGCTGAAGTCCCGGGCGCGTCTCCGTGGAAAGGCCGTGCCGATCCTTGATGTTAGGCCACGGGGGAGGCGACCTGGAAAAAGTCGCCTCTCCATGGAGGAGGCGACCGAAGCGGTTTCCCCCTCACCCCCCCACACCACCCCCACACAAAACACACCGAGAAACATCAAACACATACTTTAAAACATACTAAAAAATAAAAAAAAGTTGAAAAAACTAACGCGCTGCTGACATGGCTGCTGCCAGAGCATGAGGGGAGACCCTTTCTAAAGGATTAACTCACTGCCATCAGCACTGGGAGAGATATAAGCCTGGCAATGTGGAATTAGCCTTCTCTCTACATCCAGTTGGATTTTCCAATGGATGGATGTGTAAAACACATCTAATCTGTTCTGAACCAGGGTAGATATCCTCCCTTGAAAGAGACCAGGCTTTGCCAAATCCCACATTACAGGCTATATTGGAATAAGATTCACCTGATGTTGGAAACGCAAAGAATGTATGGAAGTGCAGTTTTAACCACTGGATCTTGCGTATCCCATCTATCCTATACATAGGATACACAGCTGTATCCTATGAAACACAGTGCCGGTGGTACCTAACATGATGAATATGGGACCTTGTTATAGCTGTCAAGAATAGATGCATCTATAACAGGGTGGCACTGTGGCACAGTAGCTAGAACTGATGCCTCATAAGGCCAGAGATCTGGGTTCGAACCTGACCTTGGATGCTGTCTGTGTGGAGTTTTCACATTCACCCTGTGACCATGTGGGTTTGCTCTGGGTGCTACGATATCTTCCCACATCTCAAAGACATATGGATTTGTAGTTAATTGGTCTCTGTAAATTGCAGGGATGTGTAAGTGGGATAACATAAAACTAGTGTAAACTAGTGATCGATGGTCAGTGTGGACATAATAGGCTGAAGGTCCTATTTCATGATGTATTGCTAAAAAGAGACAGGATTGGCTCTCAACTGTTCAAACCCAGTCTGGAATCTATGCCCATCACAACTTAACTAGCGAATCGCTGGCGGTGTTATCTAAGCACGCCTGCCAATGGACATTGTAGAGCCTCACTCACAGTGTACGCTCTGTCCACAGGCTTTCATCCATGGTTCTTCCATGTGGTGGTTACCATGAAGCACTGATTCCTCAGCCAAGGGAGAGCGGCAGAGGATCAACAGGAGGTTTCCTTATTTAGCGAATGCAAAGTCCTTTAGCCAAGCAGTTGCCTCTTGATCTGCTGTATGAAGGGTGACAAGTCCTCCTTTGAGTCTTTGTTGAGGGCATGCTTCAATGATGTGTTGCATTGTTTGCTGCTCTCCACAGGCACACCATGGGGTTGGGCTGCTGCCCCATTTGTGAAGGCTGGCCAAGCAGGGGCCATGTCCAGTCCTGAATCTATTCAGCGTCGTCCACTGCTTCCTTGGGAGATTGGTGCCAGGGACCGGTAGGGTGGGGTCTAACACCAGATGTTTATTTGGGACGTCCTTGGACTCCCATTCCTTTTTCCAAGCTGATTGGATGTTGAAATCAGCTGGTGGTGGGTTCTTCCAAATTGGTCGTCTAGATGGAAGTCGAGCAGTGGGTGGGTTGAAGATGTCCATGTGAATTGGCAGGTGAGGGGAGTTTTTGGTCTTTTGGAGCATCCTTTGAGTGAGGACTACTCGCCGGATGTGTGGAGGGGCTATGTTGGATAGGACAGGGAGCCAGGGGAGTGGTGTTGAGCGGATTGTTCCTGTGATGATCCTCATTGTTGAGTTCAATTGGGTGTCCACATGGTGTGTGTGGGATGACCTGGACCTGTGTTTGACCATGTTAATGTGAAGGAGCTCCAAGGCTTCAGCACTGTACATCCTCCAGGACAGGACAAGAACTGAGACTGTGATGGAGGAGTGGGACTTTGGTTTATATCCGCTGGTGCTTATGGACTGGCACAGATTTAACAGGCAGAAATCAGGGCTGAATCTGAACACAGTGAGTGATCCCTGCTTGACCATAAGATCATAAGATCACAAGTGATAGGAGCAGAATTAGGGCATTCGGCCCATCAAGTCTACTCTGCCATTCAATCGTGGCTGAACTATCTCTCCCTCCTAACCCCATTCTTCCCATAACCTCTGACACCCGTACTAATCAAGAATCTGATGATGCCCAGCAAACAGTCTCTGTCCCAGTCCTGGTCTCAATGATTGTGTGTAATGCAATTCTGTGGAATAATTTATAGACAAGCTTCTTGATCTGATTATAACATAAGTATAGATTTAAAAAAAATCAATTTGGCTAAACATTGTATCGTTGTTGGTAGGAATTTTAAATCAGATGTGGTAGATCCCATTTGTGGCTCGTATTTTTAATTGATGTTAATAAGGCAACATGTGCACCAAAACCTTTTGTGTTACTGCTTAAGCCAACCCATTCAAATGGCACACGAGGCATCATGATTTAAAATTGAAGA